>NW_013665785.1:860839-868522 GCF_000517525.1 Limulus polyphemus | reverse complement strand
TGAGGTTTCGGGCAGTAACCATGTGCAAGAAAGTTTGTTTTTTAATCTAATTAAATCTGTTGCATGATAATTATCAAATCTGTATTTAAGCTGAGATCATAAAGATTATTCATAGAAAAAATGTATCATATGTTGCTGTTTTATGTGAAAGACAATTTTTCCTGAGATTTAATACAAAATAAAACTCGTATTTGATTTTATGTTCCCTGAGACCAATTAACTTTGCATAATATTTTTGATGGAATATTGGAAAATGGGCAACCTTTTTTCATATGAAATTAAAGTTTTATTTCTGCTAGCCTAATTAATATTAACTTCTGATCAGAGCAAACTACCTTTTTAGAGCAAATCCAAACTGGTAATGAGTACAGTTAATGAAATATTCATTTCTTACATTTTTTACTTATAAAGATTAGAATGCATTATTTCATCAGTTGGGTACCCCATAGTATCTCATGAGATTTGGCCAGCTTTGATTAGTCATAAATCCATATAAACCTAACAGTGCAAAACAGTCTCTATAATAAAAGTATAATAAAAAAATAATTAAACCATTGTAAACAATATTGTTAATGAAAGTAACATTAAAGAAATAATATTTACAGAAAACAATCAATATCAGTGTTTGATTTCTGATTATGGAGTATTTAACTTTTAAAACAAAACATCTCTTTAATTTGTATCTGAGATTTTAATTGTATTAAAGGTTTCATTAATAACATGCTTAAAGATTTCTCATGTCATCATGATGTACTGTTTTAGGTTTTTTAAAGCTTGTAAGAAAGTATTAGTTACAGAATTGATAGCCCAAAAATACAAAAAACAAATAAAAAATTAGTTTTTATGTTTTATACATCTATCACCCATATTATGAACTTACATCAGTATCAATAATATAAAGTTTTTTTATTCTGTTGTCTGTATTTAAGTGAGAGAAACGGACAACTAATGAACATGTATTATTTTATGTTGACAAAATTTATATTTCTGCAATATTGTATTGTGTATGTATATGTGTTTACGAATTTTTTATCTACATCTTTCAGAATAATTCATCAAGTTTTTGCCAGTCTCTTTGGAGATGCAGGTAACGGAAAAATATTTTTCACTGTATAACTCATATTAATATAATTATTAGATTTTACATTAGGAAATAATGAATTTTCTTGAAACACATGAATAACAGTCTGGAAAACAAAAGGGATATTTCAGTATGAGAATTGTTTATTATTTATCCATTTACTCATGGTTTGTCTTTAAATATATTAGTCCTGTTAACAGCAAACCTGGAATGTTTCTTATAATAATTGTTATATTGTTTGCATTTTTCTACTTGTGAAAATTAATATAATTTGTGATAGGCTGCCTTAGTCATCATGATGTGATGGTAACAATTTTAAGACATTTATGAAATGAATACAATATTAAATGCATGATACAGTTTCATTTCTTGTATACAATACTTAAATTGTTGGATATTTCCTGATTTTAAACTTAAAAGTATATTGTATTTTCTCAACAATGTTGAATCTGAAGACAACTTTTTGATATATATATTTACATTTTATTAAGGCTTATTAAGTTTTACCATGTTAAGTAATCACATTTTTTTATAACAAGAAGAAAAATAGGTTCTTGATGAGATAATGTATTGATAAGTTTATGTTGATCAACCAACGTTGTTCAGTCATATAATAGGTAGATAATAGTTACTTCTTATAATTTCTCTTGCAGTAAACATTTTCTGGAGATTTTTGGTATTATTTTTTTTTCTTCTTCTTCTTCGAGAGTTGCATTGAATCTTGTGTTAAAAGTTTCTCATTGAACAGACAGACTAGTCGGGGTCATGTTATGTGTATATTAAAATTCACTTTAGTTCAACTGTCAATAGAATGTAACATGATATCCATTGGTACCAAAGTGAAATTTTAAAGTTGAATGAATATTATCAGATACAGCAGAATTTTGATAATAGCACATGACAATTGTAATAGCTTGTCTTTTATGTCACTGATGACTGAACCTACTGTGATATTGTTGTATGCCCGACTTCATTTTTTGTTTTTGCAGATTTTTTGGGCAATGGGGCCATACCAATGTAAGTTTGAATTAAGATTACTCTGTTGTTATGTCATATTAGAAAGAAATTTATTTAACCTGACATCCTTTTTTTTTCATATGTTTAATTAATGTCTAAGTTAACTGGATGTCAGTTGTGTTATAAACATTAAAACACAGAATTGGTTAGGTTGTTGTTGATAGTGTTAATAAAGATATGTTGTGCAAGTAGAATAATAATTGGAACCTAGTCTTTTTAAAGCAAATTTGTCATGTCTCGTAGGTTTTTCAACTTGCACGGAAATCCAGGAGATTATGCCTGGGGAAGGGAAAGTCTTGATTCCATTATTACAGAGGTAAGTTTAAGTCAGTAAATAACTAATATACACACATGCATAGTCGTCTTTTAATTGTGGCTGACCACAGGCCCCTTTCCCCCTACTCTAGCCTGTCACATTCCTGAATGTTCACTCAAGGTAATCGCTAATTCTTGCAACTAATCCACCTGCAGACTTTTTAGTTATAGCATTGATTTTGCAGACCTAAAAAAAAAAGGGATTGTTATGCCATTCAATTTTTTTTTTCTTTCCCATGGTTTATGAACATGGGAGTTGTCTTATATTCAAAATCACCCTATAATTGGACCAATATGGTAATATGTAGTGTGAAACTGATCTGGTTTACATTGTACTATATTTTTGTAACACTGTAGTTTATCTGTATGGAAGAACTTGTTAAAATTAACTGATTTATGGATAACTATTATTGCACCAAGTAAAGCTTAAAAAAAACTTTTATGAACAGTCGCAGATCCTTAATTTTTATCTGTTTAATTAAATGTTTTAGAAAACACAAGTATGTTATGTATAATATGAAGCATAATTTCTTAAGTGGTATATTTTTATGCAGTAGATTGTAACTAGAGTAGATGGAGTCATGAAGAATACCTAACAAAAACTGTTGTTGTTATTATTATACTTCAGTACTTGAATCTTTTTATAACACCATTAATTGTTTAACATCCTGACAGTGTTGAAAAACAGTAGGACATCCTGTTTTGAAATTGGTTATAAGCTATCTGGACTTTGAAAAACATCAATGTTACTAAAAGTCAGATATTTTTTTAATGAAGTGGAAAAACAAATGGTAACTTCCAGTCTACAGTTCAGATATTTTTGTGAAGATAAACCATGGTTATTTAGTAAATTTAGTATTGGTGTATAAGCCTTTGGTTTTTGGCTAGGCACTTTTATGTATTTAAATTGTTACTTTTTTCACAGCTCCTTAATCGGATAGATGGCACTGGCCCACCTCCTTTACCAAAAGAAAAAATAGCAGAGATTCCTACGGTTCAAATAGTAGAGGAACAAGTGGGTTAGTTTAAGTTGTCATAAATTAATTCCTTTTAATAGAATGTTGTGCATGGCTTGGTCACATTTCTCTCTCTCATAAACAGAGTTTCACTTGGAAATAATTAGTTTGAAAAGAACAATGCACATTGTAAAACTAATTTGTTATGAAACTTGCCATTTATTAGCAATATGGGCAACAATTTTAATCTTGATAATTAAATCCCAGATCTTATTTTCTGAAAAGCTAACTACATTTTGAATTCATGTCTTCAAGAAAACACATTTTATTATGAAGTTTTTATTGTGGTAAATTATTGCAAAATTAATATACTTTCAGAAAAAAGCCTTCAGTGTACAGTGTGTATGGAAGATTTTAAATTAGGGGAACCAGTAAAAAAGTTATCCTGTCAACACCATTACCATAATGAGTGTATTATCCCTTGGCTTGAATTGGTGAGACTTTTTCTACTTAGATGGAAAGATTACACTGAAATATCAAGTTATTAGTTTTCTATTTTTTAATTTGAAAGTTTCAAAGATTAGTAAACGAAGTACAACATATAATTTTGTAAAAAAAGTTTTAAATTAAAATCTTTTTAGTATTTATATTCATAACACTGGTGGTAATTTGTGATTTTATTTTGAAAATAGTAATCGTAATAAAATTAATAGATAGTGTTATATTATGATATTCAAAAGAACTGAGGGTACTTATTTGATTCTACAATTAGTTTTACCAGACAGTATCAGATATCTAAGTTCATCATGAAATAACATGACAAATCACTTTAAAATGGCCATGTAGTAGGCAAATGAAGAAAGAATATTAAACTTGTTATTAGTAATGATGATACATTATCTTAAATCATGCTGTAGAAAAATTTACACTAATAGTTTTAGTATGGTAGAATTTACTGTTTAAACAGTTTTTTAATTGATTATAAAATTGTTTTTCTTACCAGTTAAAACCCAAATATTTTGCAATATGACCATTTTTTTAGATTTAGACTCATAAAAAGTATAATTTGTCACAACTGAAGTACAAACCTTTTATGGGCATCATGTTAATTTGGCTAAGTGACAGAACTGTCATTAAAACCATAAATATTTTTTATTTCGAAGATGTTATACTTACAGTTACATTGGGTGAGAAGAGGAAACTGGAGGATTTATCATTTTAATAGCCATCAATATGTTCTGAATGTAGGTTGTAAGAAGTCGTGGTGTGGAAATTAAGATACTATATGTTACCAACCAGCATTTGCTGTTGTAAACAAAGTTAATTAGTTTTAATATTCATTTCAGTAAATATGTAATTACTTGTTAGCTACTTGTGAGCTTATACTAGTGAAACTGGATAACATAATTTGCCCAATTTGTAGTGGGACTCTTATTCTAATTTTTTTCATACAATTTCAGCATGGAACATGTCCAGTTTGTCGAAAGATTTTACTAGATGAACAAAATTCATCTAGTGACAATGAAGTCCCTTTTGTAAGAGAAAGGAGTCCTTCATTTGAAAGCAGTGGACTTGGACCCACTAGAAGAAGCCGATATAGACGTATTACTCCAAGAAATCCAAGTTCAAACAACCATAGTGGATCAATATACGACTTCACAGATGGCTTTGATTAACATCCCAGTATAGCTTCTTTATATTCTTAAAGCTTGGCTTTTCATTGTTGTTTAATCAGTCAGAATAAAAACATTTCATATTCTGAGGTTTAGAAAAGTTTCAGAATAACAAAAACTAGCACCAGAAATATATCTATCCATTGTTTAAATGCTTTTAGTTAATTTTGTTTTAAGAGAACAGGTGTTAATGTAGATTTATGGCCTCCTTATAAGGGTGATACATTAGTAGTTTAATATTCAAAACCACATGTAGTCTTTTGTATAACCACTGACATTAGATGCCTTATGGTCTGGTGACATGAATATTCATTAGTATTTAAAACATTTTCCAAAGTGTATAAAGTTAACAACGTGTGATCTGTTATCTTGTAAATTAAACTTGAGTTTTAAGATTATGCATGATAAAAGTAGGTTTCTGAAGTTTGTGATAATTACATATTAATGTTAATGAAATACAACTTGTTTCTATTCACTTGCGTAAAGAGGGTTTCTCACAACGTATAGCATGATAGCTTTCTTATTAAATGTGATGAAGAGAACAGGATTGTAATTCACATGTAAAGATGTTTTAGAAGAACAATGTTGCATTTGGTTTAACTAGAGACATATAGAAATGTTTTTTGCTGAATAAATGCCAATCAGATAAATTAGTAATGGCTACAAACATTATGTATACTTAAATAACTTTGAACTCTCAATTGCATATTTTCAGGGATAATAAAGATAAGTTAAATAATGAAAAAATGTTTATGGAGTGTAAATATGACAAGAGTGACTTGTAAAATTTCAAATACTGAATCAATTTATATGTTTGTTTTTAATTAGATGTAGCAAATATATTTATTCTGAGTGTATTTTTACTGACACTTTTCTTTTTAATGCTTTAATAGATCTTCCAGGCATGTATATTCCTTCTAATTATCATAACACAAAAGATAACTTATTCTCTACAGTAATCTTGTTTAAATCTTAAAAGCAAAAATTACTGTAGACATGGTGTAGTTACATTTTATAAATGAGCATGATGATGATGATAAAGAACATATTAAAAGGTACACCCGAACCAAGTATTTATCTGTGTAGTGTTACAAACAGCATTATCACAGTGGAAAAAACTTTATTAAAATAAAAGAATGAAATGCTAAAGAGTTTAATTTTTTGTAGCATAAACAAAGTTAAATCCTACTGACTAGACCGTGAAAATTAATTCGTAAGATATAAATATCAGATTACGGAATTTAAAATGCATCAGTCATGATTCTTATAACAAATACTCTTAGTTGTACAATATTGAAAGAAACTATTTCATGAGATTTTAAGTTACAACTTAAAGAAAGAGGCTGTAATATAACTATGGGTTGACTATACAAAATCCTGTATATTTTAATTCAATTTTAGGAGTGCTTAAAAAAGGGCCAAGTTTTTTTTTCCAGTACAAACTTTTAGCTCATAGCTCCATCTCTTGATCAATTTCAGATCTAAGTATGGTTTCGTACTGAGGAGGTCAAACCTTTTCAATAGATGTATTTGATCATGCCCAGGGTCTCATAGATTAATTAAGTCTAATCCCGCCTGAAATAATTTTAACTTGAGGGTAGGCTGGTAGAGATCCTGATGAGTAATAAAATTGAATCTGGTGTTGCTGGCATACAAAAATATAGCTAATAAAATGGAAAAAAGTCTCAGATTAATTTATTATAATCCTGCTTAAAAGAATTTCAAGTGCTAAGCTATTGAGGATTCCCTCCTGTTTTTAATCAAACCTGATGGAATATAAGTTTCTCTTACTTAAAACCATTTGAATGTATGTTGTTAATCAAATGTACAGTAATAACATTTTCTAAAGTTGTGAATTAACTTTAATGTGTTTATTTAAATTTTGAAAGGCTATTTTATGAAATTAGGTATTCATAGTAACAAAAATAGTACTAACCATTAACATCTGATTACACAGGCCTGCGATGGTTTTATTGTCTCGAAATTTTTCTCTATTGCATACAGATTTTTCACAACACATCATGTACTTTTACATAAGTGAATCATTTTATGCTTAAAATGTTTATAACCACTGGCTATATATATATTTCTCTAGACCAATCATTCCAGAACCCATGAGAGAAACACAAAATAATTTGATCTAAGAAGGATTTTTTTTCCAAATTTATAAAAAAAATGTATATTGTTTTTGAAATCTGCATAGCTGAATTATAGAATATCTGTTATTAAAACCAAACCAACGTTTATGAAGTTTAAATTCACAGACCTGTGTTACTGCTATAGGAAATAAGAAAGGCATAAATAATGCCCAAAACACTTGGTAAATACACTTAACAAGAACATAATTAAACTTTGGACTGTTATCATTGTAGACAGTTTCAAATGAGGTCATTTCTTTGCCTATTATTCTAAATGTTTTACATCACTATGTGAATTAACTACTATGGCACCACATGTATCCATAAACAAGATAGTTTTACTGCTCCATTATTTTTATTACAACACGCCTATTTTGGGTTAATTTCTATTGCTAAGTAGTGTTTTCATTTAACTCTTTCAACCCAGGCTCAGTCCGTGGGACCAACCTCGTAACCATTTTGTGCTATAACTTTTAAATTAGTAAGCGAATGTCAACAAAATT
>NW_013665785.1:848980-860042 GCF_000517525.1 Limulus polyphemus | reverse complement strand
AATTTGAGTTTCTACCTCGTATAAAACTATGGACTTGGTATTTTGACTTCACAAACATCTAATTTGATCCAGTGCTGCATCCAATATACCACGTGACATACACAAATCGATGTTTATCTGTGTTTATTTAATATTTACTTTTAAATTAACAAATTGAGTAATGTATAACTCTAAAATTTTAATCATAATCTACAGTTTGATACTAAACTTGACAAATTCATGTAATAGTAGTTCAATAAAATTTTGAATGCGAGTCAACAAACGAGATGACATGGCCTTTCACCTGTGACCCGTATGGAAAGGGTTAAATGACAAAGTTTACATCTTTGATGAATCAGACATTCATGCACATTTGTGTGACATCAACTTTTACTAAAAATTTTATTTGACTGAGAAAAAAATATACAACAGTCACCCTTCTTTTTAATACTTAATAAATTTAAAATGTATGGAAGAAAGAATTATAATTTGCAAACTTTGATTAGCTTACTGCTCGAAGTTCTACTTCATAGCATAGAGTGCTATTAGGAGGTATTAAGTTCATGGGTTTGCTTCCATATCTGAAATGTGGAAAAATTAACTTAGTAGTTTTGAATACATAAAAGTGAAATAACATATTAATCTCACATCTGAACATAGTCTTTACCCTGTCTGATGGGCCAAAGACAAGATTTTGTTTCCAACAATAACACATAAATAGGATTAAAATATTTAAAAAAATTTTTATTAAGATTCTTAGAATTCTTCCCCAAGTTTTCATCATGTCTTAGTGGTTGACAACAATGCTATAGCAATGAGGCTTAAGCAGCCAAACCCAACAGTCAATATACAATTTACTTTTATATTTTTCCTCCATGACCGAACTGACTTCCATATTTTTTGGACATTAATTCAGAATAATATTTACCCTCACATAGAATACTTATTTAATTCTAGTTGTCAGAGAAGAAAGGCAATGTAGAAAATAAAACAAGAGTTTTAAGGCATTTTTTAAAATGTAAACACTACTATTTTTATGTGTTAACATCCCCTTAATGATAGAAAACTACACAAGTCAGTACCATGATTTAAGAAAGACTATATGACAGAAATTTCAACATGTTTAAAATAGCAGTAAAAAATGTACTACCTTTATAGGAAGCATGTTTTAAGATACACCATTTTTTTATATTCTCAGACCTAAGCTCTCAAGCTATGTTTTACTGATAAAAAAATTATTTTCATGAATAAAAATCTACATTCATATCCCTTATTTTCACTTCTAATCAAAACTAGAGAATGCAACTATACGTTACTCAAAACACTTGTGTTGTTCAAATCTTTGTTACCACTGTGAAACTGAAAACAGTTAAATAATCTAAGGTCTTTCGATACAGGATAGGACCTGTTTGAGATCATCTCAAAGTCTTTTAACCCTTTATCATCCATGGAAGGTTTTTTTTTTTCCATTACCATAATTGGCCTGAATGTACAGGTGGAGATGATGTCTAGTACGCATAAGTATACAAGTGGAGATAATAAAGGGTTAAAGGATTTGGCTTTTCACATTAAACCAAATAGTCCTTTCATGTGCTGATGGATATCAATCGAGTCATTTTTTCAGCACTATTCTTTTTAAATGAATGCTATGTATGTAGTTCATCCTTTAAAAACTAATCTTTTATAATGTACAAAATAACAGTTTAATGAGAACATTTTTCTCCTTACCCATAAGAAGGTGGGACACAGATGCTTCTTTTGCCACCAACTTTCATTCCTAAACATACAAATATTTATTATTTCTTAAAATGAAGCATCAAGAACAGACTGAACAATGATTGTGTTTAAGAGTTAGGGGGAAGGGTTTGTAATAGCTATATCATTTGTACTTTTACATTTGTTTTCATCAATTTCCAGTGTCCCAAACAAGATAGCCTTATTCAAATAATATTAAAGATGTGTACACACAATAAAAACCTTACTTTAACATCAGAACTTAATTTCTACAACTTTTAATTATTTCAACAACATCTCATATCTTTTAAAATGATACTGTTTATGCCATTTAGTGACTGTTCAGAGCTACTGCTCATTCTTAACCATGCCCAATCAAAACTAAAAGTACCAGGTTATCTTTGAGTTATACACTGTAAGATAAATTTTAAGCATTTTAAAGTACTTCCTTTTCAAGGTAACTGAAACATTTCAAAACTTTCCAAAATTTATATTTATTACTTTCGTAACTACCTCTTTTTATGTTCAACCATGAATTCTATTTATATTCTTTACGTATATAAAACACTCACCTTCTAGTCCTATGTCCAAACCTTTAATGACTTCACCCCTACCCATTCGAAAGGAAAATGGTTTTCCTTTAGTCACTGCTTCAAATTGTTTATTGTTGTGTTGCAGCTTTCCTACATAGTACAGATGAACCTGTCGATATATATTAATATAAAAATACAGTTGGCTATTTACAAACTACTAAAAATATTATCTGCATTTTTACAACATTTTTCTGTTTTATTTATGAAAATATGTATATTGTTCTGTTAACTCAACTAGTACATAAAAGAATCTTAACTTCCAAAAAACTTTTGTCTGATGATGACGATAATTCTTTATTTTCTATACTTTCTAAAATAACAGCATCCATTATCTTTGTATTTACACACATGTTATTGACTTCCTATGAAACAAATTAAATTCTACTGAAATCGGTAAAATGACTATTTTCTGTTCTAAAATTCCTTGTAAAGTTCCTTTCATATATGCAGTTCCAACATTTTATATTTGCATACATTACATACGTTTGAAAACTTTTTACTTTGATCTTTGACGCAAAAGGAATAATGCGGTTACTGCATGGTTCCTGTTAGACTTGCTTACAAAGTTTAATTATGTTATCGTGTTGAGATCTAAGAAAAATAACTTAAGTGAATATCCTTTTTTGTTATTTATGATATATGTAGTTCTCTGTTGCTTTCAAAATAGCAACATGAAATGTATATTTAACAATAATTAAAAACAATTAGGTGATTTACTTTTCTCTCAGGTCTGTTTTCCACTTATAAACTTAAGTATCTTACTTCAGTGTACAAGCTCAACACCAATAAAATATTGGCCACTCGAAACTGTTATAAAAATATGGTGAAACTGTGATATGATGGAAAACTAATTAAGAAGGCACTCAGGCCCTAACTTTGTACATTTTAGATATCCTCTTTAACTAAAGTTTAAAGAATAAGAAATTTGTTGTATATACTGTTGTATATTTTGGCTCCATGCTGTTACCTAGATTTACATTTCATGGAGTCAAAATACGGATTTATAGTTGGAGTAAATAATGTCTACAATATCTCTAGCCTTGCTTTCTTACTTTTTTTTTTTTGTTTACAATCCCTATTTGCAGGTTTCTAAATTCCCAAATTTTTATTTATCTCGTTTGTTGGCTTTTTTTATGCTCAACTATGAGCAAAGGATTACTTGATATGGTAACTAACTTTATACAATGTAATGATGACAAACATAGCTAGTAGCTAGCTGATACAATTCATGATGATTTACTGTAGTTATTGACTATCTGATCCAATTAGTTTGAGATATAAAATGTAAGCTGCAGCTGGAAATTTGTTTGAGAATATAGTGAGCATTTATAGTTTCTGCGTAACTAAATTCTCTATATATAATCCATAGCAATGGGCAAATACATGCCTAGACAACCCCCACTAAGTGCAAAAATTTTTTTTTTGACCAGTAGAAAAGCAGCCTTTTCACATAAAACATATACATCTAAAACACTGCTTTAAATAAACCTTCATGTCTTTTAATGTAATTATTCTACAAATGTGTATAATAAAATTTAATAAGTGTATTGATTTTTTATTATTTGGTAATTCTTGTTTCATCCTGTACTTAAGCTTTTTAAAAGAACACCATATATTTGTAAGAAAATTAACTTCAAGGTATAATGATAACATTGTTTACACTAGAATTATGATGTTTTTTAGCTTATGTAAAATACAGAAGAAACAAATTGTCATTTCAAAACCTCTGCGACCTTTGCAATACCTCATTTAGTATTCTACAAGATGTCATACCAAGCCCTTTTTGTTGTAGGCTGGCAAGAAAATAATAATGAGAAGAATTACAAATGGGCCATTTTGAGCAATTTTCTTTTTCTTGTCTAACATGTGTGCTGTTTTTGTGAATATTTATATGTGTACAGCCTTAGCAGTCAATAGTAAAGGTTTTAAAGTGTTGTTTGAAACAAGTGTTTACTGTTTAATATGTTTTTTGCCCAGATGTTCTATTAGGGTTTTGTTCAATTTCTTGCTATCCCTAATATGAACCACTATCATGGTTTATGATATTTAAAGTACTACAATGTTCTGTAACCTAATAATGATGTGAAACTTAACACAAAAACAGCAGAGACAGGATCAAAAAACCTTCTATTCAGAATATGCTCTTCTTGTTGGATATATTTAAAACTGAGTCTCCTGTTATAAACTTAAATGTCTGAAGAAACTTCTCACTATACTCTACTGACACACATTCAAACACACAAGAATTAAAAAACTAATAACTGAAATTCTTTGTTAAGAAAGAGTTTAGTACTCTTTTTTTTTAATTGGGAAGATAAGCTTGAGGCAGTAGTCTAACCCATCATACCTAGCACATAGTACTTGAGGTAATCAACACCCAAGCATATGCTGTTGAGTAAATGTACTGACTAACTGAATTACTCACATACAAAACCCAACAAAATTAGTTCTCACCAATGTTGAAAATAATATCTCATATACTTGCTGAATCTACAGTGAAATTGTGTCAGTATATTCTATCTGAAGCTCAGCTTCTCAACTAAGACAGCATTTACAACTCAACAATGTCAAGTTAGTCTTTAAGCTGATCACTCACTAAATACATCACTATTATTAACAAGTTCTAACATAAGCTTAGAAAAGACTTACGAGTTTGCCTTTTCTAGCAGGTGGACCACTGCCTTGTCTAATGTCTTCAATTTCAACTTCACCAGCTAGGTGCTTCTTTGTACTTTTGGGCGTTTTTGTACCTTCCTTCAAGTGAAAAATGTGTATCCATTTAATACATTACATGGTTTAAAATATAATTATGTCATCTTGTATAAAAAAATCATGTTCTTACACAGACACTTCTATATAAAGAGCACTAATGAAAATAATGAAATTACAATGGTATATATATATAAAAAAAGCTTACCTGGCTACTTGCCAACTTGGGTGTAGAGTCAAACAAGGTTTTCTGAGTCTGAGGGGATTTTTTAGTATCTTTACTCAACTTTATATAGTTGCAAAAAACAACAACAAACAAAACAAGTTAGTAATGAAATTATTTGGTTTAAATTCTTTGTTCTAATTCTACCACAATTAATCACTGTTTATGAAATAAAAATATTGTAATAAGTCTTTGTTGAAATCTTTTGTTTAATAATCCTTAACATACCCAAAAACTAAAAATTGAAACACTAATATACATTTAAAAATAAATTTTAAACACATGCATGTTTCATAAAACTGTGAATTTTGAATTTTACGAGTTTACACGAAAAAACATTTGAACAAGAAAGGTTACAAAATAGCACATTAACAAAGAAACAGTTTCATTCTTCTCAAATTATTTTCCCTAAAATAGTTCCTAAACAATCATCAGTAACAATTATATAACAGAAAATAAAATTGTTTCTCACAATAAACACTCTTTGAATAATTTTCTTACTATTTCCTATTTCTTGATTATTACTAGAGTAAAGAAGGACAGGCCATTAAAATGCTATTTCACATAAGATACTAATTTTTTTAATTTTGAGTACTCCTGCTACCTAGTAGCAAGTGCAAGGGAAATCAAATTATAGTTCAGAAAATGAAACTTATATTTGAAAAGAATTTTGCACAACTTTTCCTACTGTTTCACAGTGGTCACTATTACATTACTTGTCAACAAACAAGAGTTGCTTCAGATAAATTCAATTTTAATAGCTTCCAGTGTTTCATTGTAATGGCCAATAGTGAAAAAGAACAGGCAATCTCAGGAACTATTTTTTGTATGTTTCGTTATCAATTAGTTTATGTCAAAAAAAATCATGTAAAGAAACTTATTCTTCCAGGCTGTAGATTTACCTCTTTTTGTTCCAATTCTGTTCCATCATTAGACCCGTTATGTAAGGATTCTCTTCGATTTTTCTTTTTTCTTTTCTGGGATGAAAGTGCTCGATCCTCACTTCTGGGGCTAGATTTCACTAATTTATTACTATCACTTTCGCCTAACTGGATTTTTTTCTTCCCATTGGAAAGTGAAGGATTCTTCAAAATATTCTCTGATGGTGTTAATAAGTTTTTTTTATTGGCACTGCTTGAAAGTTTCTGTTTTAAACTGTTTTTTGGGGTTTTGTTTTTATCACTTAATCTTGTGTCGTCATTTCCATCTGTATCGAAGAAATGACAGCTAGTTGAATATAGTGATAATTTCAGATATAACTAAAATGTTCTTACAGCCATATCCATGTACTGGGAGTTTTTTGTTGTTTTTTCTTCCCTTTATGCAAAGATATTCTTAATGTACAGATTGATCATATGGATAAAATTAGTCGAAGGATACATCTTTCTAGTATGTAAACATCACTGATCATACACACTGACTAAAAACACCTGCATTAAATATATGACTTTAAGTCAACTCTACACATAAAATTTCATTTATTTAAAAAGTACAGACAATGTAAATTTCAAACTTTTCATGTATATCAGTTATTCTTTTAAGCCATAAAGATGGACAACAAGAAAAGAACAAGTATGCAAGTTATATTTTTGAACTCAATAATTACTTTGAAGATACAAGTTCCTAACATCCAAAGCATTATGTGGCTCATGCCATACTTTTTTCACTTTTACTTTTCACCATTTATGAAAAACAATTCCTACATATATGTACTATTTAAGGTTTAAATTTGATTCTTTAAAAGACTTATTTTTAAGCTTGAGCTTTTAAGTTTGTTAAAGAATTAACTAAATTTCATCATACATTCATTGGTGTTCACTCATAATCATTATTAAATTATATAAATTGCTTTAATTTTCATTATGCTTCAAAAATTTCCCCACCTCTTCACTAATAAGATTTGATCTAGCTTTCTCTTTGGTACAATGAGGAATGAGATTCCATTCCTGCCATGTTTTTTAGTGATGAATCCTTGATGACTGACTTGGAAAGGCAAGAAAGCCAACATAATCTAATGAGTATAACTTGAGTAGTAAATGCGCAATTGGCATAAATTACTTTATACTTTGAAGATGCATCCATGGTAGTACAGTTAGAAATTTTTGTTGGATTTAAATTTTTTTCTAATGACAAAAACTTAGCTGGTATGGTCAAATTAATTCACTGTTAGCTAAAAATATTCTATTATTTGAAGGTATGTGTGCAGTATTATTAAGTTCTTGTTATAAATATGATGTTTTTGTAATTTAGCATGCAAATACATCAAAATATATTTGACACGCATTTAAGATTTCAGTTCATCTTCATTAATTAATTCAGCTGTGTTTACATGTCTATAACAAGGAAATAACAAATGAATGTAAATGCATCTGTACATAAACATTAACATCAGCTTTAAGTTTATAACATACTGCATGTATTTGTGTGCTTTATATGTCACTTGTTTGATTCTTTTGGACATTAAGTTTGAAGCTTTACAAAGACCTACTAAACAGAGATTTTTAAACAAAGAAAAAGGGATGGAACTTTAAAAACTGTTAAATCTTAACTTATACATGCAAGATAAAAAATGTCTAACTATGGACTTGACTTAAATATACAGTAATAAAAGTATTATATATCGATGAATTTATGTTTATCCTCTTAAATTCAATTATAAACTGAATTCTCTTTGCTTTTCTTGATTTAGATATTATCTTCTACTTTAATTTCTGAAAATAAACTCAAGTTTTTAACATTACAATTTACAATGAGTATTCAAAATTCTTCATAACCTAGTTGCATAAATGCATTGATCTAAGATTGGAATTTAGATGTTATGTATGTTCATGTAATGTTTAGATAAAATATTCAGAAAGACAGCAAACTATGTTTTTTGAAATATGAAAATCATGTCAAGCTATTTCAGGTACATTCTTTTTTTTTTTTTTCATTTGTGAAAATAATAAAATGATTTATTAAAATCTTTTATGAGTTATTAATACAATCTAATTTCTCCCACACTAAACCCTTATGTTGCACAATTTTATTCAGTAACATGTTAATGTGCCAGTAGAAGTGACCACGTACTCTTCTAAATCTGACACTTGTCAGGACTCATAAGTATGTAAACAATGAATAAAACATCATTTTAGATGTTATAATCTTTACAATTTCTTTTTGTTTAACTGAGGAAAAATTCAAGATCACACAACAACATTGGATGCAACTCCATAATCAATCTATGATAACAATTTCTGATATTATAATTATTTTAAATAATTATATTCGAATTGGGTCGTCCATATCTACAACATGCACATCAAGAATATTTTAATTATGAGAAATTAAAGTGCTTTTAATTTAAGAAAATATTCTAAAGTGGACTGATTGTTTAAGCTTACACCTTTAACACAACAATGAAAACACACAGACCTTCTAAAAGTCAGATTATATTTTCCTTGCTTTTGAACCTGAGAACAATTATTTCATAAACACTGGGATGAATAAAACACCTTAAGTAATAGAACACTTTTAAAATATAAAATAAACGTTTTGAAATATTTAAATTCTGTAATTCGTGTTAATTTCTTGAAAATGACTTTATTAACTCTAAGAGTGGATGAATTTTTCACATTAATTAGCATACATAATAGCTTGGAATTGTAAACTAATATAAATTTTAAAATAACCATCAAAATACAGATATAATGTTTTCATATAGCACAAAATTGAAACTAGAAAAATGTGATACAAGTTTAAATGAACTCCAACCTAACTTTTAATGGTTCTCTCTTTCTAAATATAGTGACCTATTTCATTTCCAAGATATCCAGTCAAGTGACTTATACTAAATATTTTTTCATTATGCTTATCTGTCAGGTATGATAAATGAACTATTTTGTCTTTAAAAAAGTTAAAACTATGTTCAATATCCTTATTAAAAAAAATTCGTTTTACAATTGTGTCAATAAAATTTCACAGCACAATTTTCATACTCATCAGTCGGTTACATTTTATTTAGTACTTTCATCAAAGTGTAAACTTAAAATGTTTTCTTTTTATTTATTTTTTAAGCATTTTTACGGAAAATACTATGTACCTGTTTCATCTCCACTGTCACTTTCATCTTCTTCTCCATCTTCAAAACTTTCTTCTTCCATTTCAATGCTATCATCATCTTCATCTTCACTCATCTCTTCTGTGTCTATATCTGATTCACTTGATTCTTCTTGTAAACTTAGTTTTTCAGGTTTAACAGGTGTGACTGTATCAATTATTTCGATGTCTTCTTTCATCAATTTTCTTGGCTCATTCTGTTTTTTCATCCTCTTTTCTATCTGTATGTTCTTCTTAACTAATGAATCATCCTGGTCCAGCTTTGGTTTTTTATTTTTTTTCTCTAGTTTAACTCCACGCTTTCTTTTATTCTGTTCCTCTGAAAGAAAGAACAAAAGTTTTATAGTAAAAGATAAATAACAAACACTGAGTGAATATTTTAGTTCTTATTTACAAGGAATAAATTATGTGTTTAAATGCTGGGCTATTTAACTTGTAATATTGCCTTTCTATCACTTAAAACAAGCTTTTCTTTTAATTCATTTAAATCATGCAAGATTATCTAGCTCACCAGAGATAAAAAAAAAAAAAAAAGAGTACAACATAGGTTTTACCATTCACACAAACAAACAGTTACTGAATCTATCAACTTATAATCTTGAATTAAATTTCTCCAATACATAAAAATTACTACTTTCAAGAAGCTTGAGATTTATTAATCACAGCAGCCAACAAACCAGCAAGATTTTATAATAAGTGAATATATACATGTCATTTTTGTCAAAGAGAGAAAAAACAAATAATTAAAAATACAAGCATAGTTCCACTAAAAGACAATTTAAATCTGATTATTACATTTCTGTACATAGAAACAATAATATTTTGCTAAACATTATTAATTAAATATTAACCATAACATATAATAAATCTTTTAACATTCTTGCCTTTAAAATTTGTACCATATTTTTCACTGTTAGCCAAACAATAAATTAACTTATCCTACAAAATAAAACTAGTCAGATTTCTGAGATCTCAAAAGCTTCATTCAAACTTCACAAAGACATTGATATTAATTTTGTTAAGCAACATTAATGTTAGTGTTTAGGATTGTTTTAAAGAAATACATTAGAATTTTCAGTTAAAAGATATCATTAGAAAGTAAAAATTCCCAAAATTCTAGTTTTAATGTGGGTTAAAGATAAGAGATGGAATTTGAAGCAGGCAGCACAGTCCTTGATGGGGAAAAAAGGAGGAACTGATCACATTATTTCCAGAAAGTAATGTACATGTGCTATACCTGTTTAAATCACATTTTAACGAAAACTATAAACATAATCAAATAATTATTTTTCTTTTATACTGAACTTTCACAAGTATTAAGGAATGAAGTATTTTAAACTTATATGCACATAATTATCAATAAAATAAATTAGCTAATCAAGGATGTATATAAAAAAAAACATAACAGTGACCTCCATCTACCTATAAAATTAACCAGTAACACTAAACACAAGTGTACATGTCATTTTCTATGGTAAACCATTCCACAAGTTACACAGGCCTGCGATGGTTTTATTGTCTTGAAATTTTTACATGTTCTACAGTAATTCCTGTATGCAGAATCTGAAAATGATATCAATTTTTCTCCATCATGTACAGATTTTTCACAAAACATCATAATGCAATACATAAGAGAAAGACCATAACACTTAGTTTTTAGATAAAAGATGTAGATTTCATTTAAAAAATCAGGATGAATGAGGATGCATATTCGTTTTACATCAAT
>NW_013665785.1:843419-848929 GCF_000517525.1 Limulus polyphemus | reverse complement strand
GTTCTTCCCTTTTCTTCAGTTTGTTTGTATTTTTTTAACAAACATAATAATGAAAAATTTTCATTGTGGTAAACTAAATAATTTGATCTAATAAGAGTTTTCTTCTTCCCGATTTGTAAAAAATCCTTACGTGACAGTTTTATTTGTTTGTTTTGAATTTTGCTGAAAGCTACACAAGGGCTATCTGCACTAGCCGTCCCTAGACTAGAGGTAACGTAGGTAGTCATCACCACCTACTGCCAACTCTTGAACTACTCTTCTACCAATGAATAGTGGGATTGATCGTAACTTATAATGCCTCCACGGCTGAAAGGGTGAGCATGTTTGGTGGGGCGGGGACTTGAGTCTTACGTGACAGAAAAAAAAATTAATATTTTTGAAATGTGAGTAGCTGAATTATGGAAAATCTGTTATTAAAACCAAAACAACTTTTATGAAGGTAAATTCCCAGGCCTGTGTTATTCATATGTATGGAACCTGTGACTTACACCCAAATGCAAGCCTTATCATACCATAGAACAAGCAGTTTCTTAAATAGGTAGACTGTATCAACTCTTAAGCATTTTAAACACCTGATATACATAATACTAATTCTAATATTCTTTCTATAGTAATAATACCAAAGCCAAATATATTATTTCAAAAGAGACACATTTTAAACAATCAAGAGTAACTTTACTCTTAAATTGAAAATTTAATTCTAGGAACTTTATTTTAATTCTTTGATAAAGTAAATTACTTGGCAAATGAGTAAGGTCTTACAAATAATTATTTCTATTTTTTTAAAGTTAACATTTTCCTAATCTGAAAATGTATTTCCAATAGATACGCACCTCACACATGAATGCTATATTCCTCGTGCATCTGCCCATGAGATTTGCATGCCACTAGCCTTGAGATAACTTACCTAAATTCAGGTGTTTAAGGTGAACTGCATGATGATGTCATAATGCAACAAAAGACCTCCACCAATAGGAGATCAACAACCTCTATGTGCAGTAACTCCCACTATGTAATGACACTCATGGTAATATAATTTTTTGATGAGGCAAGACAAAAAAAAAGTACACTGGAAGTGGAGAAAATAGATGGGAATATGTGCGGAGGTGAGTAACTATCGGAAACACATTTTCAGATTAGGAAAGTGGTTAACTTCTGAGACGATAACTCACCTCCTCACTCTAAAATACTAAATCCCACAATGAAGTGGTGGATGGGCTGGTGCAAAATTCTACCCAGATGAGCTCCCTTCAAAAAGCACCCAAAGGGAAGCCCATGGATGTGTCACTTGATGGCAGGGGCTCCATAAGGACACACCCATGGGAGACCCCATCTAATCTATACCAGAGTATACTCTTTGCCCAGAATGTAAGAGGGAGAAACAAGTGTCACAGGGACAAGCAGAATGAAAACATGAACATATGAGTACTTACATACAAGAAGTTGGTGAGCCAATATGTGTGAGGTGTGGTTGCTCACATTGATTCTACTGAACTTTTGCCGCAGGAGGAGTGCACATTAGTTACGTGTTACGATTGTAAGAGGTGACCTGAACTATGCTGACAGTGACACCACAGCCCCACTTTTCATGGTATTACACTAAGCACAACCGGTGAGGATTTTCCATGGTCCACCACTCCAGCAACTAAGAACTGGTAAGTGGCAAGGGTTTCCTGTGCTCCACTCAAGGAAGAGAAGGAAGAAGTTGCCTTGGGGAGACCTAGCAAAGTGTCTGGTTTCCCATTGGACCACCAGCCAGAAAGGTCTTTTACTGGAGACAGTGTAATGGGTGACTGCAAATCTCTGTTTTTGAAAGCCAGCAAACATGAGCCAAAGAAGTGGGCAGTCATTTCTCTGGTGCTGGCTTTTGCATGATAGTTCATGGAATTAGTATGGTCTTGATTAGACGAATGAGTAAATATGTATACTATGAGGATACCTCAAGTGATCTTCCATCTCATAGTAGGAACTGGTAGAGCCAGGACAAATGGGCTGAGCACTTACTGTTATCCTGGTGGATTGTGCAAAATAAGCATATCCCAGGAGGTAACACCTGCCATCTGGCAGGATCCTTTTCAATGGAAAGGAATACATATGTACCCATTTTAAAGACAATGGGTAGATTGAATTATGGCAACTGGTGGAAGTCAAAATCTTGTTGGATGTGAAACAGTTAGATGGTGAAGATAAAGAGAGTCTCATCCTAGGGCCAATGAAAATGAAAAGCAAGAGAATGTGAAAGGTAATGAACTGAATGCAAGGAAATGTGAATTTGCCTATGAGCATCCACATCCAGTGATAAATGTACCAATCAGAGAAGTCGACGGACCTATCCAGCAAAAGTAGAAGAAGAGAGTTTCCTGGAAGAATAGAGTCCCAGGGGAAGAACAGGTGATGGCAAAGACTCCAAAAGGGAGAAGTCCATGATAAGCAACAAGAAACAGCCCAAAAAGAACACAAGAGCCAATCTGGATCTGAATGCTTATAGAGGTGAGATATAGAATGAAGAGCGAAAGGGCAGTGACTCTCCAGAGTGGCAGAAGTCCAAAGAAGGAATGACCAGTCTGGGTAGAGGAGTGCATAAGTACAATGGAAGAAGATGTGAGAAGCATCAATAGCACAGACAAGTCGAATGATGGTGACAACACGTGAAAAGGAGGAGGAAATAAGACATGAGAGAAAAGTGGTATAAAGAGAAAAAGAAGCCAACAGCTTAAATGGGGAACACATGATAGCATGCAAAACCACAATAAGGACCCAGGCAGGCATAGGAGTTGGGCAAGGTGGATGATGAAGGAGAAACATGTCCAGTTTAGAGAAATGCAACTGAACCCATCGAGCCCCATGGGGAGGACAAAGTAAGGAGTGACAGAGCAGAAAAGGTGGAACAGGCTAAGCTGGCAAAGAACTAAACTTTTACAGAAAATCTTTCTGAAGCTCTATGAAGTGCTTCATACAAAAGTGGAGGAAGGAGAGGGAATACAGGAGAGTGGTGAGAAACAAACAGATACAAAAATGGGGAACCAAAGAGTGAAATAGAAGGGAAGGGGCCCAATTCCCAAGCAGGACAAACAGATACCAGAGACAGGGAAATTAGAAAGGAAAGGAAGAATGTCTGTAAATCAGACAAAAGAGTCACAAATGCAAGGGAAGGAGGCATTTAGGTGAAAGAAAGGAGCTATTAGACAAAGGAAACAGCACAAATCCTAATAACAAGCAAGGAGGAAAAAGGTAAACCCCAAGAATTGGTCATGGAGTGAAGAATGAAAAATATTAAAGGACACAGGTGAATGATAAGGAAAGGAACATACCTGAGAAGGAAATACAGAAAGAAATTAGAAGGGTAAGGTCATACCTCGAATGGTAAGACACTACACACAAAGCAAATCAGGTGAAATTCATAGTCTAATAAGCCATTCCTGAATGAGGAGAAAGAATGTCGGCTGATGGGATGGAAGTAGGAGATCCATTAAACGTGGTAATACACAATGTAGAGAACAAATGATGGAAAATTACCTACAGTTAACAAGCCTCCAGAAACCATAGCAGAGATAAAGCCTGTTACTCGAGAATTTATGATAAAAATTAAAGATTTTGAAACAAAGGTTAAAGAAAATTAAAGTTTTGTTAACAAATGCAAATCTCATCAAATGGAAGACAGATGAAATTTGAAGATGTCTGTATCATACAATGCCGAGGAAGAGAATGACGTTATTACGAGTGCAAGTGCATAGGGGGGTTACTGAGCATGAGCATGGAGGTTGTGTCATCCTCCTATTGATGGTGGGTTTTTGTCACGCAGTAACATCATCATACACCATCACAGTTCACATTTAACACGTGAATTAACTTAAGGTTAGTGGCTGCAAGTCTCATAGGCGGATGCATGAAGAAGATAGCATTTCAGTGTGAAGAGGAGAGTTATTGTCTTGGAACAAAAATGTCACTATATGTTCATATTTCATGTTCAGAAACCCATGTTTTAATATTTGATCTTGATCATTCATTGAACTTAAAAGTTTTGATAAAAGACATATTTTCAGATTCAGCTATTCCACCCATTTTTCAATCATTAGTAAAATAACTTGCTGTTTCCTATATACATTAATGATAGAGGTAGGGGAATAATTCATAAATTAGTATAATTTGTTGATAAAATTAAACTTTTGAGTATTTTTAGCTGTACTAAGGATGCTGAGGTACTAGAGAAAGACTTCGAAGAATCTGTCTGTAAGTTGGACAAATACTTGGAAAAACATGCAAGATAATGCATTTGATTATCATGTAATTTGGATCACACATGTAATATCGATGAGAACCTACTCAACAGCATGACTGAAGAAATGAATCTTAGTACTATAATAGGACAAGAGGACACACGTAAAATTTGGAAAATATATGCAGGGTTTCAGTTAAAACAGTTTAATTTTCTAACAGGGTAGTTGACTTATGGAATGAGTTGCCATGCCATCAACAGTAGTGCAGTTCAGCACTTTCAAGGAGTTTAAAAGGGGTGACTGTGCAAGTGCAACTTTGAAGGATCAAATGGTCCCTTGTTGTCCAAAAGAATATGTTAAGAGAAGTGCATGTAGCTATAAAAATTATTTACATAAGTAATGTCAGTAAAAGTCCCTGTTGAAAAGCATTGGTTATCCTTACCCAACCACCAACCAACACTTCAAAAATCACATGAAAAAACTGTAATCAGCTTGAGATATTAATATTTTTTTGTGCTATATATTCTTTGCAGTTCTTATAATCATGTCACAAAAAATTAGGGTTGGAAATAATTTCCCTATTCTTAAAAGTCAACAGTGAGATTTTTCACACTGCTGGAAAAGTTTCAAATAGAAGTGTCTTGTTATGATCTATTAATATGATACTACAATATATATTGCCTGCCTTTTCTTTCACACACTGAACAGAAAAAAATCTTTAACCTTTGGCTGGTGTCCAGTCATCATCATCACTTTCTTCATCATCATCATCATCATCAAGAGTAACAGTTGGAAATTCTAAATTAAAAAACATTATTGTAGTGAAGGAAGTATTTTCTCAATGTTTTGAAACTAACTACATTATTTAGATAATAAGCCTTTGCATATATTTTTCTGCTTTTATCATCACTATTGAATCAAATTCTGACAAGTTAAGAAGATGATCAATCAAACACATTAGTCTGTTAGCTGAAAAACTAAACTACCAAGAATACCATACAAGTCTACCAACCACGTCAATGTTATGTTTGTTTGTTGCAGATTTCGCGCAAAGCTTCACGAGGGCTATCTACTCTAGCCGTCCCTAATTTAGCAGTGTAAAACTAGAGGGAAGTTAGCTAGTCATCACCACCCACCGCCAACTCTCGGGCTACTCTTTTATATAACGAATAGTGAGATTGACCGTCACTTATATCGCCCCCATGGCTGAAAGGGCGAGCATGTTTGGTGTGACGGGGATTTGAACCCACGACCCACAGATTGCGAGTCGAGCGCTCTCTTTCAATCTCTCTC
>NW_013665785.1:830904-843011 GCF_000517525.1 Limulus polyphemus | reverse complement strand
GAGAGAGAGAGAGAGAGAGAAAGAGAGAGAGTAAATCTATTCCAATCAAATAACCTTGATTAGTCTTTACCACATTAAATAAAAGAATAATCCCTATTTCAAACAATGTTAATTTCACTACATATATATATGATCAATGAACACCGATACAATTCAACTGTTAATATTTTAAGACATCAAAATTACAATAAGAAACCTTTTTTTAGGTATTTTATATTTTAATAAGGACACACACACACACAGATTAAATTACCAATGCATGAGGCTTAACATACGTTTTGGTTTCTCTGTCATATCTTCTTCTGAGTCTTCTTCACTCTCCTCAGATTCTGATGGTTCTGATAAAATTGGTTCTGTTAAGTCTTTATCTTCATCATTAAGCACATATCCAGTTAAATGGACAATACCTAGAAAAAAAATTAGTAGTATTAAATTTAGTTGTTCAAGATGTTCTAATGAAAACGGTTACAACTAAATCAGCCAAATGTATAAAAAGTAGCCTTTTAAAGTTTCAAATGCAGACTTAAATTATGAAACAGTTTACCTGTTATTCAAATATGCAGATTAAATACTAAATATATAATATGCAAGTATCCTGACATGATCAAATTCATCAAGGTTTATTTAATAATAATAAAAACAGCACTGTATTATGGAGATGTGTGTATTCAAATTGATTAGAACCTCAATAATTGTACTTTTCTGACATTTACACACAAATAATGTCTAAGTTTTTTAAATGGTAATACTTATTGTAGCCACCTGACATCCATAACAGCTTGGCATCTTTGTAATATTGTGTCTATACATTTTCTCATAGTCTGGTGTAATTTTATTTCACTTTTCTTGAAGCTGTGTTCAGAGGCTTTCTTTGGTACAGTTGGTACTTTTGTTCAAATGTGGAGCCCAGCAATTCTTATATTTATTCAATGGGGTTATAGTCTGAATCTTGTGGTGGTCATTCCATTTGCTGGAGATATTGAGAGCTTTCTTTCTTTGCTAAGTAAGCTCAACATTTCTTGGAAGTGTGTTTTGAGCCTTTATCTTATTGAAATATGAAATTTTCCACAACTACTTCTTTCCAGAGGGTATTGAACTAATATACTGTGGTATTTATGCTGATTCATGATTCTATAAATTTAGTGAAGAAAGCCCACATCAATTGTAAATATTTTATCACAGATCCTCTTGCATACATGACTGTTGGTGCAAGGCACTCCTACAACCTCTCATCCACTTTACAGAGAACATATATGCACACAGCCGGTTAGAACCAAACAGTTAAGATGTAGACTTGTCTGTCCAGAACACTTCGTGCCACTTTTCCAAAGACTAGGATGCAGGTTCTTTATCAAAGGTTAGTCTCAATGCTATATTCTTTTTATGTAATAAAACTTTCTTGCTGCTACTCTTAGCCAAAGGTTAGATTTCTACAGTGTTATTAAAACTGTACTTTAAAAAAATATCTGTGCATGACTTGTTAATATCATCAGCAAGGTTTTTTACAGTTTTCTTTTGGTTTTTCAGGAAAGTGATTTTTGAACATCCAACATCTTTTTTAAGAGACCTTTTTTCTTCATTCTCTGTTCTGTCTAATGTTACAGAAGTCAGTTGCCATGTATCTGTCTAATGTGTACTTTACAGTAGTACTTGTAAACAGCCAAGGTTTTTTGCAATTTTTAAAATTCTATCATGCATCACATAGAGATTTGAATCTGACTTTACCAAAGGTTGTTAATTCTCTCCGTTTTGGCATTTTAATGACAACACACTATATTAACACTCTAGATGTGGGTGAAATGTTGGTTAAACTATGCATTTCAAAAACTTTTTAACTTATATTAAAATTTTAATTAAGCTACTTTATTACCAATGTATGTCAATAAGCTTGGTATTAAAACGTTGTTTATACTAAAATGTTCATATCAACTAAAATTAAATTTATTAATTTCAAAAGAAAATATTTAAATAAATTCTCATCATTCACTTCCCTGTTTCATGTGACTGTCTGCATTCTAAATTCTCATTTTGGATATCTCACATCCTTTGTATGGGCTTCAAGAGTTCACCAATTAGGTAGACAAACTATAGATACTGACAGCCCAGAATATAAAATAATAACCTACCATCTTCTTTATTTTCTGATATATCATATTCACAACAGTTTACTAAAGTTCCTCCTAACTCTTCCTGTTTATGAAACTATGCCTACTTGTCAATAGCACATGTTTATAACTAATGGAAAAGTCATTTTGTGAACTATGTGATTATGCCTACAGTCTGTTTTGTTTTCTTAGTGAAACCCACTATTTCATGAGTAGATCTTGACACACATGGACTAAAGTCAGTGCTCCAAAGATTTTTTAAACCTATTTATAGCTTAGTTAGAAGGCCAGATAAAGTATGGTAGTTTTGGGCCATTCTGTCTTAATGCTTTATATTTTTTTTTCTGTTCTAAAATCCATATTTGAATACTACATGAATTACATTTTTAAACAACAAACATAATTAGAAAGTGCAAACCAGCCTATGGTTAATGTAAGTGCCAAATTTCTTGTTTTTAATGTGCCCAATTTATTTAATGTCATATATTTTTTAACAAAAGGATGTAAAATGCAAAAATTAATAACTTATTAGGTAATACAGGAAGAATTAAAAGAAAAAACATTAAATAAAATTTTTGGTTATTACTCCTCAATAAACACACTCCGATTGAGTGATTTATAACTTGTAGTTAACCGTGGAGATCAAAGAGAATTTAAACAATAAAATGAAATGAAAGTAGTAATAAAAGTTAAGAGGCCTAAAACTTAATTCTAATTGTCTATTATAATCTTATGTCAATCTAGAAAAAACAACAGAACTATTTTTGATTTTATTTCATGTTTTTCAACTTTTACTATACATATGATTTCACTACAGTTAGTCTTAGGGTAGAGAAAATGCACATAAAATTAACTGGATTGGTCAATGTTATTTTGAAGAAATATAAGTACCCCTTATATAAATACAAGGAAAAACTCAAAATATGAAAAAATCTAAAATCTTTCTCAGTAATGACTAGTACAGACACTAAAAGCAATTGTGTGACAATGTTTTCACAACTTTTAAAAAATCTACTGCATTTTATCATTTAGGGATGTTTGTTGCTATTCTTCAAAACTTTTAAATTAATTAAATGTGTAGCATATTAAAGACACGAATAAAGCATGCAAATCAATTTGCCTAGTTTGATTAGTTTTTCAATATTTTGAACTACAATGGTTATATTTCATAGGCACAAAAAGTCAAATTTGCACATTATTATTATTATTATTATATATATATATATATATATCTATATATATAAACATTCACATACATACATGTATATATATTATCATATAATTAACCAAAATTTCACATACAGAAAACAACAGTCTGAGCAGTCATGAAAAAGTCCAACAATTGAGTCAGATAAATAGATAGTTATAACTATTCGGTAGTTAAAAGTATTAGAATTGGCCTAAACAAGTTTTATCCAGTAAAACCTTTCTCAGATTTGAAAACCCTTGTACCATTATCCATTTTCTTATACAGTTAATGAAGTTACATTAAGTATTTCCTATAAAAATAACTAATAAATAATAAGATGTAATTTTTGTCTACTAATAAAACATAAATGAGAAACTAACTTAACCCATTAACTGCGGATGACGGATATCTCCGTCATTGAAGTTCTATGGCTCAGCTGCGAATGACGGAAATATCCGTCAGTCGCACATATATAACTCTAACTCTAAGAGAATGACGATATTTACCATTTTATTGTGACTGATGGCAACTCAGTTTTATCTGCGAGTCAGAAAATGGCAACCAAGCTGCTCCTGCAGCAGTTAATGGGTTAATCATGTACTCATTCCAAATAAAAATAACTTATTGTACAAAAATGTTTTTCTCCCAATATATTCCTAAAACAATATAAAACTTTTTAGTGTTAAGAAACATTTGAATCAGTCAAAGTTTTTTTGTAATAACAGTAAAATTTTTCAGATTTAACAGGTTTAAAAACCATACAAGTGTCTTCTTTATTTGTCTAAATTTCTCTTCATTTTTCAAAATATTATTTCTCTCACAAATAAACAAACATACCTTCTCCATTTAAGAAAAATGCCACTTCTTCTCCTTCAACAAAGCCAAGATCGAGAGGAACTTGCATAACTCGATCATATTCCAGTGTACACAGAAGAAACTCTGCTTTGCCATGTTCAATCATCAGAGAAATATTCTTGTTGTTTTTAGTTACTTCTGAAAGAACAAATTAAGAACAAAATGCTTTTCAAAGCCAAATTTTGAGCAGCCAATTGCTCAATAGAACAAAATGCTCCTTGCTACATGCATATACACATAAATACGATCTTGACCTTACAATTACTTATTATACACCAATAATAATTATTAGAATCTTTTCACATTTCACTGTTGTTTATTGTCTAAAAAAATAATCTACTAAATTCAATTTAAAACAAATTAGAAGACCAAGTTAAATATTACATGAATTTTTCATAAGAAAAGTTTGAAATAAAACATATTCACCCACCTAATATTTTATGAGGAATATTCAATAGAACATCTACCTCATTTTTTAGTACAAAAACTGAACCTATGTAAAAAAAACTGCAATCAACGATGACACTCTTTAAACTTTAATTTCTATATTTCTTCAGGTAACAGACAAAGACTGTAACAAGAATTACTGTAATACTTAAAACACTAAACATAACCATATTAATAACAGTATCCATGACATGTGAAAAACACAGGACCACAAAAAAAGATGTAGCCTAATGGACTTCATATTAATATTTGATCAGATCAAGCTACTTATTTAGAGTAAAGAGGCTATAATGCATCATCTTATCAAATTGTTCTTAGTATTGGCAGGTAGATCTCCCCCACGCACACACTTTTTTGTTCTATTACAAACCAATGGGAAAACAGAAAAAGGTTTTTTGGATCTACAATCTCTATAACCATCACACTAATAATGAATGGGAGCAAAGTGGTATGTAGGAGATAAAAACAGTATAAGCATTTTGACTAATATTCAAGGGGTTATTCATGTAAAATCTAATTGAATCAAAAATGTCAAAGCAATAAATCTTTAACTGAAGGCCTAACAGGAAAGAGAACTATATCTATGTACCTACTAACTAATCAATTACCAAATTTCAGACATGGCCAATTCAATCTCTCAAGTTTTCTGTGACAATCACATGCAAGTTACACACTATTAACCAGTTTTTTTTAAAAAAACACTTAATAGCTTACAAACACACATGTACAAATGTTGGGGTAATACCACCAACCTTTCGGCTTGGGCTCCAAGGCTGCCATCGACAGGTGAAAAGAGTTTTCAACTACTTGAGAGTAGCGTTTGCCACTTTCAATTGTAACTCCTAGAAATTAAAGAAAAAAGAAGATGAATAACTTATATTTACAGTTATGTTAATGTCATAATTTAAAAAATAATATATTTGCATATTATTTAAAGTGTTCCAAAATCATAAAAAAATATTATAGCTAAAATTTGATCAGAAAGATTTATATAATATCATTTTGATTGTGTCTCTGTTACAAACAATTAATTTTATCTAAATCACACACAATAATAGTAGTTTATGCCATTTCTGCACTTCATCCAAAAGATTATTTTAAGCACAAAAATGTCTATACTGAAGAATTTATAGTTAACTGTTTCACTTCAGGGAATTAAAATATAATTAGATGTTTTCAATAAAAATTTGACCAAAATTGATCAACAAGTTTGAAAACTCAAATCATTTCCTTCCAACAGTAGCCAATCTTAGTTGGTTTGTCAAAAAGACCCTTTTCTATATCATCAGGCTCATTAATTGATTACAATCAACTAATAAATTATCCTCATGAGACTTGTATACTTGAAATATTAAAAAAAGTAATAATCAGAAACACTAATTTCAATTAGTTGATTTTTATTTTAGTCATGACACTAACTGATTAAGCTGAACAACCTTGAATTAATGGAAAATAATAATAAGAAATCATAATGCCAATATTTTAATTACTTGTATAGTTTGAATAATCAGAACCACTAATTTTCTTTATTTTCATAATATTAATCAATTTAACAGTATTTCTAATTAATTTATTATTTTACATGACACAAGTTGATGTAATCAGTGCTCATTGGTAATTGATTAAACAAATCTAATTGTCCAGCTCTAAACAATTTGACATTTAATGTCAACCAGTAAAAACAGAAATAAAAAATATCTAAGTCGTTTTATTCATTTTAACATAAAATTTAAGGACAAGGAATTTGCTGGTCCATCTAGGTCTTTCAAATCGCTAAATTAAAAAAAAAAATCAAAGCCAGCCATTACCATTCAAATATTTATCAAGCCTTCCCTTAAACTCTGTTTAATTCACAGCGTCCACCAGACCTGAAGGTAACCCATTTCAGGACCAACCACTCTATTACAAAAATAAAACCACATTCACTGAAGATGACTCCTATCCTTCCAAAATTTATTTGTGTTCCCTTGTCCTATCATTCTCACAATTAAATATGAAAAAAAATATGAGGCACCACCATTATCAATTTCCTTAACATTCTTAAAAACCATAATTGGATCCCTTCTAACTCTTTTGTGGCCTAGCCAGTGACCTATATAATGAAAATATAACTTCTTGAAGACCGTGTTCAATATTTCTGTAGATATAACCTTAAATGCTATTTGCCCTACCACTAGCAACAGCACACTGCTTGGATGGCTTAAAACTGATCAACCAGAACACCACAAATCTTTTCTCCATACCACTGTTAAGATTATTCTCATCAACATTATACTTAACATTTATGTTATGAGAATCCCAATAAAATGTCTTGCATTAAATGAAGTTCCTCTTAAAATCTCTTTAACACAAATATTATTATTGTCTGTCATTTTGCACCTAATGTAAGCATCAAATAAAAGCTGTAATATAAAATTTTATGTCCTAAGCTAAAAAAAATTCATTTTCTTAAAAACACTTTAATTATAACACATGGACAACAAGAGGACCATTTACTCTTTCAATGCTGTCCCTGAACACCCACCTCTGAGAAAGAGTAAAAAGTTAAACAGGCCCTTTATTTTTAAGTAAATTATCAATTCTTCCTTTAAACTACAGTAAACTGTAAAGCGATGGACTTCAGTACTGCTTCCAGCACTTGTAATGTAAGTAATGCAATTATAAATGTCTCAATTAATATACCACACTAACATTCACAGTCAAAAGCTACAGACATGACCATTGAGGTTGAGGATTCCAATATCCCACTTGAAAGAATGTTAATATTTATAACATTTCTTAAAGCCAGTAAAAATTCAACTAGGACATAGTTATGTATATAATATTTGATACTATTTTACTTTATTTTTCCAAAATTACCAAATGTCATTGTAGTTGAGTAGTGGTTTTCCACTGTACCATGTCTTAATATAATTATATTTGCTTATTATTTTTTTTAAGGTTCTGTGCTATGCCTAAAATATTTTTAATCATATTTATTTAATATTTAAACCATTTAAAAAAAAAAAGAGTTTAAGAACAGTGATAAAGTATATGTTTGAAGTTGAACTGATGTTTTTATATTACTGACACTAAAGTGAAACCATGCTTTATACTGGGTTGCAAGTTACAACTCACACTGAATTGTGACTAATTGCTAAACGTTCTAAAGTCTAGAAGTAGATACAATAGAACTAGAAAATGAGATGATGCCCATCTGTTTGAACTAACTTTAGTTACAATAATACTGTCTATGGGGAGACCAAGACCAGTATTAATTAGACTGTTACTGTTTGATTATAAGTATTACTAAACTGGTACTACTAGTAGTGTGTACTGGTAGTACTTTGTAACTCAGACTAAGAGGTAGTAATAGTGATATCGCAGTAGTACTAGTACTTGAGGTAGCCAGCCTAAATTTACATTCTATTAACTTAAATATCTTGTCTGAAATTATAGGCTACAGTACAAATAGTAGTAGTACAAGCATTAGCACTACCAGTACCATGGTACCGGTATTTGGTTTGATCTTAAATTTATGTTCAAAACTTGAATGTATCATTTCAAAAATATTACCCCAAAACATGATCCTGAGACCTGGATTTCACTACTTCAATGCAGGCTTTCCTCTTAGGAGTCACTGTCACGCTGGTATTGCTTTTTAGAAAGTTAAGAACTCTTTACTAACCTCACCCTAATTCGACTTCACATAAATTGCATATGGATATTATTGGATCACTGCAAATTGAACGAACAGCGTTACTTATTTCACGGAGACGCTTTTAAGAAATAAAGCTGTTTTGGAAAACGCGATGAGTGAAAACAGAACAAAGAAAACCTGATGCGAATCAATAGTATACGAAGTAAGAAATATTTCTTAATATGTGTAAAAAGACCAAGGAATTGAAATCAATTTTGCTGAGGATTAGCTATGTGGCAAAACATTCTCCGGTTAGAATAAAAATCACTATTTTCCCAAAGATATTTAAAGAGGTTAAGAATTTTATAAGTAAGCCCCTTACTAAAATTTTTAGTGAGCATTTCATTTGTGAGAAAATGACAGAGGACTGGAAATTGGTCAGTGTTACACATATTTTAAAGAAGACAAGCACTGTCTAGTTTATTGTAGACCAGTTATTCTTACTTTTGTTGGATAAAAGTTTAGGTTTGGTTTGAATTTCGCGCAAAGCTACACGAGGGCTATCTGCACTAACCATCCCTAATTTAGCAGTGAAAGACTAGAGGGAAGACAGCTAGTCATCACCACCTACCGCCAACTCTCGGGCTACTATTTTATCAACGAATTGTAGGAGTAACTGTAACATTATAACGCCCCCCACGGGTGAAAGGGCGAACATGTTTGGTTTGACGGGGATTTGAACTCGCGACTCTCAGATTGCGAGTCAAGCTCCCTAACCACCTGGCCAAAAAATAGTTTTAGGAGAGACTGGTTAAAAATTGTGAAACAGGATTGTACTACATGTTTTATACCACCTTAGTTAAGATTTTTTCCCAAAAATTATTCTGTTTTTAAGAGTTTCGAGTATGGAAGCAAGGAGTTATTCAAGTATAAGCTTCAATAACCCTTGTTTTAGAGTATACAAGATGTGAGACAACTGGCAACTAACCGAGTTTCTGGCAGAAGAGATTGCATGTAACATTCAGAGAGAAAAAGCTGTCTTCTCTGTCAGCAAATCGGATAATAGCTGGGGGCTGCCACGCCATAACACAGGTTTCACAGTGAACAAGGATCGTGTATGCGAGGTGCCTTTTGTGCGCAAACTTGGTCTTGTTAATGCTAATTGGTTCTGTAATAGAAGCTAGGTTTACTATTACTTTTACTTTTAACTTAATTTTTGAGAGCAACTTGAATTTTATTTTATTTTAACATTTGCTGTTGTTAATGTGCCTTTAGTTAGAGATGTGGTATCAGGATAATTCGTTATTGGTTGATTTAGTACCACGTGCTGTTATGTCTTCGGTCAAACATTAGCGCGTTCTATCTCTCAACTGTTAATGAAGGTGAATATAAAGAATATTTATTAAGAATGCACCATCTGTTGGTACATGCTGATTTTATTACTTGTGTTAGGAGAAAATTGCATTTTTTGGTTAAAATTGGCTCACCAATATATCAGAAAAAGTAAAAGCCGTTTAACGTAATATTGATTTGAATATCTTTTATTCGTCTTTGAAAGTAGTGCACTTTCGGTTGTGCATGCACAACAATATCTGCTTAAATTCGCGGGAAAAATATGGAAAAACGTATGTGCTATAAAAAATGTAAAAAACAAACTACTACTTGTTCTCGGAAATGACAAGAATGAATCTAATAAAAACTTGCAACTTCATTCATAATTTACTATGCCCCCAATGGCTCAGCAAGTAAACCTGAGGACTTATGTAAAAATTAAGTTTCAATCCTAGAGATATTTTGTCTCCCTATGGATTCAAATACCATTGCTGGCCAAAGTATAAATAACACACTGCATAGCTTTGTGCTTCACAACGAAAACAATAACATTTTGTGTTCTGCACAATGAACAATGTAAACTACTGTTACACAGGCAATACATTATACTCATTCTAAAATAACTATGGGTCGTCTTGAACTTTGAATTTGATGAATACGACCAACTTGGGGAATTAAAATGAAAAATATGTAGACTTTTAATGTTTAATAATAGTAAGAACATCTGAAACAGTTTAGATCATTTAAATTTGAAAGAGAAATATTATATTTTATTTCTCTTTAACTTCAACGATAATACGTTAGTTACAATATCATAATTTTAACTTAGTGTAGACCATATCCTTCGAAAGAGTCAGGATTTGCTTTTGCTCTAACTTGTAGTTTATACATTTGGATGATTAATCTGTTTCTATTTTTGAGCTTAACTAAGGGATTTATTTTATTCTACTTTATTTTAGAGAAGCTTAGAGAAAGGAAACACATAGAGCTGGCAAGATAATTCAATAAAAGTTTCATCACTATTATCAGTTCGACACCCACACCACAAATACACTTATCATTGTTTTGTTCATGTAATTGTGTTATTTTTTGAATAAGCTTTTCTTAGTATCACATTGGGTATATTTCAGCCTCGATTCTTTCTTCCAGTCGATCTCGGTTATATATCACAGAAATACTTTGTGAAACTTCGTAGTTCTGTATCTTATTAAGAACCTCCAGTTTGCGGGCCCAACCAATTGCTCTTCTGGAAAACCATGCTACGGGAAATACCACAAAATGCTTTACAAAGCCACTTAACAAAGTTTATAATTTTTTTGAGCGGCCAGAATGATTTCACATGGGAAAAATGTTGTTATACGAACATTTTGACCTTCTTTAAAAGTGTCATTGCTTATGTTGATTAGGGTGAATGTGTAAATTTGCTATACACGAGTTTTTGGAAGGCTTTCGACAAAGTGCTATATAAAAACTTTTTAAATATTGGGATCATTAATCTTTTTGATATACATTAACGATATTGTTAAGGGAATGATCAGCAAATTCTTCAAGTTTACTGATAATATTAAAGTTTGGGGAGTACTTGGATGGGATGATAATGTTGTTGTTTTGCTAATGGATTTAGATTATTTAGCAAAATAGGGAAATATATGGCAGGTGTTACTTAATTATGATAAGTTCAGGCTAATACAAGTGCGCTACCTTGATTTAAACTAGAATTAACACATTGACGAAAATCACTCCTAAAGATTTATGGAAGAAAAGAATCTCGGTGTTTTGTTGATTGATATGTTAAACCTTCCAGCCAATGTGTTGTTGCCAAACAGAATCCTAGGTTATATCTATAGGAATATTGAATATAAGTCGAAGAAGGTTATCGTTTCTTTGTACATGTTTCAGGTTAGTCTTCATTCTTAGGTTACTTACTTTAAGAAAAACATTGAGTTATTGGAAAAGATTCAAGGAACAGCTATTTGAATGAATACTTGGATGGAAGAGCTGTTACATGAGGACAGGAAAAGGTCCTTAAAATGATTTTATCTTGGGAAAAGAAAGTTTAGAGAGAATATAATTGAAATTTTCAAAATGAAGTCATGTGACAATTAGGAAACTTTATTTTTCAAACAGGGGGGGGGGTCAAAGTGTGTCATCCTTTGAAATGTACCGATATTTCCTTCAGACATGGTAGACGCAAAGGAACGGAACAGCTCAAGAAAGAGCTTGAATGAATAGTCAAAGCTGAATACAACCAAGTGGGTGTTTAACGAAATGAACGGGAAAATCGCGATGGGCCAAGGGGCTGTTACGTCTCTGTTCGTTTGTTAATTTTCCGTAAAAATTATTTCCGAAGAAACTTTAGCGATACAAGTCCTTACTTAAATAAAACTAGTTTATTTTTTCTCAATACAACGTTGCAATACACTTAATTTCGACAGTCGCGCTATAACGTAAACAAACTCTATAATTCACAACAAACGAATGAATCACGCGCTTGACTCAATTGTCGTCTCTATCTCTGTCTGCAATTCAATTCCATTGTTGCCGTCACTTCTTGGCGGTG
>NW_013665785.1:829076-830022 GCF_000517525.1 Limulus polyphemus | reverse complement strand
GTCAAATGTTCTTTACAGTCCTTTCTTTACAGTTGTATTCCTTGCTTTAACATTGACTGACTCTACCTCCTGGCACACACCCTACAACGCCCCTTCCTTAAGTGTCTGCTCACATTTAGAGGAATTGGCCACTGTTATAGGCACTACTTGATGACCTGCTACAAGTGACCTTCCAATCTTCAAATCCGCTGGCCTGGATGGGTCTTCCACTGCTTCAACAAGCATTGGGCTTCCATGGGGATGTTCTTTTATCCTACCCCGAATTATCTTCTCTGACATAAGGGGTATTGTAGTTGATTTAAGTGCTGTGACATGCAGATCAACGGATGTATCAACACTTACTGGAGTCTGGCCTTTGTTGTTTCCAATCGTCATTTTATCGAAGTTAACTACACACTTCCTCGGTAGTAGATAGTCCAATCCTAATATGCATTGGTCTTCCATGTCAGCAAAGTTTTCTTTCTGTCTATTCTTCATGCCCATGAGCTTGATAGTTACCCACACTGGTCCCCACAACCTTGCAGAATGTCCTCTCACACCACAAAGCTTCTGTACAGTTTCTGGTACTCCTTTGGGATCCAGCACCTTGATACTCACAAGGGTTTGCTGAGATGCAGAATCTATGACGAAGTTGCACCTTTGGCCATCCAGCTTCCCTGTCACGTAGATACTATGTATGCTTGCCATTTTACACTTAGCTGTTGGGACTTTCACGATGGAGGTTGGTGGGCGTCCCTCAGCACCAACCACTACTGGTTTCCCGAAGCTGACTTATTGGTGGTATTCTTTTTACACTGGCTCCTCAGATGTCCTTGCTCCCCACAGTTCCAACAGCCTTTCTTGGTAGCAGCTTTTACTGCTGTATCGTCTCTCCTGTGTTGAAGTTTCCAGTATTGAGCTTTCTTGTGCCCAGGTTTGTTACAATGCCAGCAAAGTCCCTCAAACC
>NW_013665785.1:819703-828336 GCF_000517525.1 Limulus polyphemus | reverse complement strand
GAGCTTTTGCTTAATAACTGTAATACCAGATATCTCCAAGTATTTCCAGTGGTTGTCCTTTAAAGCTCGTTGCCAGGTATACTGCTTTCTGCTCCTCTGTCCATCCGTTCATCTATGCCATATGTGCTCTATATATGCTTCCCACGGTGCTTTCCCATCGTATTCCTGTGGCTTCCTTCTTACTGAATCACTCCTAGTACTGACATTCATATCTGGGATGTGACTTCTAACGGGACTGAATATGTCAGCATTAGGGTTTAGCTGCAGGGCCTGGAAGGGGCTTGCCGTTGTCTGGGGCTGATTAAGTCGATAGTTAATGTATCCTCCTTGTGTAAAAGACAATAAATCATCCTTTAATGTATCTAATTCGCTTTTAAATTTACTAATGTTTTCCATTTGTACTTCTTGCCACTGTTGGAGACTTTTTTCCTGTTTATTTTCTTTCTCTTCCATCCACTGCTGTAGTCTCTCTTTTTGTTCATTTTCTTTCTCCTCCAACCACTGCTGTAGTCTCTCTTCTTGTTTCTTTTCTCGTTCTTCTTGTTTATTTTGCTGTTCGAGCTGCCATTGTTGTAGGTTTTCTTGCAACTGCTGTTGTCTCTCTTCTTGTTTCTTTTCTTTTTCCTCCAACAGCTGCTGTAATTTCTCTTCTCATTTTTCCTGTTTCTTTTCTTTTTCCTCCAACAGCTGCTGCAATTTCTCTTCTCGTTCTTCCTGTTTCTTTTCTTTTTCCTCCAACAACTGCTGTAATTTCTCTTCTCGTTCTTCTTGTTTCTTTTGCTGCTCTTGTATTGCTGCCATCAAGTCTGCTAAGGTGTAGTTTGATTTGCCGCTTCTCGTTTCCATTTCTTTTTTTTCGTCCCACTCTCTGACACCAATTTGTTACGTCTCCGTTCGTTCGTTAATTTTCCGTAAAAATTCTTACCGAAAAAAGTTTACCCATACAAGTCCTTTCTTAAATAAAACTGGTTTATTCTTTCTGAATACAATATTGCGATACACTTAATTTCAACAGTCGCTCTATAACAAACGCTATAATTCAAAACGAACTTTTCACGTGCTCAACAATATTCTCTCTGTCCGCAGTTCAATTACTCATTACCTTCCCGTCACGTTGTGACCGTCTTATATATAAAAGAACACCGAGATCTAGTAAACTCCCGATATTTCAGGAAGGGACGTGAACGTTCGAGAGGCTTGTGGCGTGATACTAGAGTCACGTGACCCCCGATGTCGTAACAATATATTCATAAAAAGTAATGCATCGCTTCACTTATTTTTAGTCTTTATATATTAATCATTTTCTGTGTTATTTAAAGGGTACCTGATGATGACAAAATCTTGTCGAAACGTTGTACATTTGCTGTTATGTTAACCTTATATTAAAGTTTTTCTTCATTACCCATTCAAGCCGTCTCCAGCCATTATTAGTCTCAAAGTGGGTTCCTCGTTATCGAATTTGAAGTTATGTTCGAGTGTTTAAGTTGCGAATATTTTCTGAACTTAGATAAGCTCAGGAGTCCGAAATTTTTTTATGAAAATCATATGTGTAAAACCCTAGGACAAGGCCGATTTGACGTTTCATTTAATATTTTGTCCACCTCACATCTCACAAAAAGTTGCACGTATTATGATGTAAACTTAACATAGAGCTATAATATTCAAAGAGTTGTTAATATTATAAACCCAAGTCAAATGTGTTGGTTCAAGAAGGATTTCATTATTGCATTTAGAATGCGAAAATTTATTTATATCTTGACTTGTAGTGTATTCGATGTCTCTAGTTTTTTGAGTACCTATTTATGTATCTATTTGTTAATGTTTAATTCGATGGATTATGTGCTAGTTTTTGCATGCTAATACTATTATCCGCTTATATTCTCTTTTTTATAGGTAGCACTACTAGTAGTAAAACATGATTGAAAATGTATGGCGCTAGATTGATGGTTAAATGTACAAGTTGTATTAAAATAAAACTATAAAGTATAAAACGAATTCAAGAAGACGGAGGACAATCAAAATTTATATTCAATTCGATTGAAACGTAAAGGGAATTCTCATAAGGTTAGGAGACAAGTTTAAATTAGATGATTGTGTGTGAAAACTGAAGATTGTGAATCGAGTGATTAGAGTGAAAAATCTGAAGAACGAGAACTTTGAAGTTAAATGGAAGTTGGACAGTGAGCCTGTGATTGTGAAGATAGTTATGTTTCTCCCTCAATTAAAATGTTATGAGTAATGACACTACACTCACGACTTTTAAGTTTAATTTGGTGAAAATGACTTTCATTTTTGAAGGAGTTGTTGTTGCTGTCAGTGAAATATTGAGGTAGGTTAAAAAGCTCATCTTTACAGTTTTCAAACAAACTGTTAATTTAAAGGTAATCGTTTCTTTATCTATTGTAAATTATTGCAAAAGGTATATATTAAATCAGTTTTATAATATTAATAAAAGGTGTCCTAAGGTCAGAGTTTTGCATTGCATTTATAAATTTCTGGTAAAGATTTGAAAAAATAACAGATTGTACTCAATTTGTAGGAACTTTTTGAAGTTCATATTTTAAGTATTTATGCTTGGCAGTGATATTTTGAGTTTCACATCTAGGCAACATGGGACCAGTTGGTCTTTAAAGGCTGTTTATGCATACTTGTAAGTTGTAATAAAAAGTAAAAACTTGAACCTACCTTTTATTTTTCAAGAAATGATTGATTCTTTTGTTAAACTCTTCTAAATTGCTTGCTTCTGCTGCTGTCAATGGCAATCAATTCATAGACCAATTGACCATCACTGCATAAGAATCATTTTATTCAGTAATGTTGTTGAGTCGGTTTCCATATGTCCATATTAAATGTGTGACTTAAATTTTGACAATCCAAGATGCATTACCATGCACTTATAATAACCAGATGTTCATTTGATCAATATTTATTCAACTTAACAATTGATCCAAATCATTCTGATGTATCCAAATGTCCTCAATACAGCCAAGAGTTTATTGTCATCAGCAAACTTTACTAATTTTGTCCTTATTAATATTATTAGTATGAATAAGTAAAAGCACAATTTCTAATCTCTGATCCCTGAAGCACTCCACTAGTGTAAAAGGTCTAGTCTGACTGTACTACATTAATAAAATCCTTTTTTGCTTTCATCCATCCAGTCATTCTACAATCCAATTTACTGGTTTTTCCCCAGCTCTCACTTCTGTTATTTTCTTAGTTAATCTTTTGTGGTTCCTTTTCAAACCGATAATTTTTTTTCTTAATGTTACATAGTATCTGGATGATGAGAAGCGTGTAGACTTTGCTTTTCAAAACACCATTAATAAGGGAAAATTCCCTTTAGTGAATCTGTGTTGATTTTCTTTGTCATTAGTAAATTATTTAAGTTAGCAATTAGTTATGTAATTAGAAGTAAAAATATGGTGTACATTGTAGTTGCAGAATTTACATTGATAATTAATAATACAAGTATTAATTAATACTAATAGTGGAATTTAATGTAATATTTATCAACAATTGAATCTACAAGTTTTGAAATAACATAGTTTTACATCAACTTGGAGTTAGACTACTTGTACAGGAAATATTTTGATCCCCTTCCCTTGTTAAATTAAATCCTTTGATCTCTACTAGTTATATCTTATTATCCTCTTCATTTTTTCATAAGGGATAGTTGGAAAGAATGAAAACTGTGGGGTTTTCTGATTTTTTTGTGGCTTTATCTCGGTAGCAATTGTCCTGTTATTTCTTAAACTGAGTGTGGGGTGAAGAGAGATCCTCTGATCTTTGATAACTCCTGGTTTCTTAAAACTAAAACACTGTTGAATAAATTGGACTAGACTATTTGTAGTCTTGACTAGCTCAATGGTTAAGAGTGCTGGTCTTATCAATTATTCTCATAATAATAATATCATCATTATATGGTTTCCTTATTAAGTTTAATAAAAATGATAGAGCTTCCCCAGACATCTTACTATATAAAATGTCTAATTGGCCCACCTGTTGCTCTAAGCATATTTTTGATTTAAGCCTTGAGCTCTGCTGAGTAATTTATTAGTAAAATATATCTTTTATACATGTATTCATAAAAGGATTTATTATGACCACTAGCTTACAAAAACCAAACTTTTCCATGAAACTGGTTGTGTTTAAATAAACATGTCTTGTATGTCATAAACTACTTCTCTGCTTCTTTACATGTTCTTTATAATGTTTTATGAACATAAGAATAATTCCCTATTCTATGGATTATATTTTTGTTTTGAACATTTTCATCATAAATGTTTGACATTTAAAACAGATTAAAACATTTCAGCACACAATAATTGTGGCCTACTTATGGTTGCCGTTGTAGAGTGCACAGTATACACATGCCATTTCCCAAGCATCTAGAAAACCTGCAGCTGTGATTTTAAACAGTTAATTTCTTTGTTTCCAATTTATTTTACTAAACTATTTTCAAGTTTTTAAAGGTAATATTTAATGCTTTTAAGTGTTATTACTAAATGTGGCACTATAGTATGACATAATTTTTTGCTACATATCAAGTTCCAATATGGTACCTCCCTCCTCTCACAAGATTAGCTATTCTTGTCCAGTGCTCCCTCTGTATGCATGTTTTTTATTTTCCTATGCCACAAGCCTTCTGCTCCTCCCTATTGGAATCAATTGATTCCAAAATGTCTTGTAAATCATTGTGCTTCACTTCTCCACCAATAGGAGCATGACATATGTGACACATGTGACTCCCTCTGTATGCCTGTAAGGCAGCGGTTGTGGTCAGACATGTTCCTTTTGATTTTGTTTAAAGTTTCATGTTTATCTTTATTATACTCACAAAGTGGTCTTCATTTATTTTCACTTCTAGTTTCTATTAAGACTGTTTCTTAAATTCACTTTAATCCCAGTTTATTACAGTAGCATTGTTACTTATACTCTTTAGTATTGGTTGACTCTTCCTTATTATGAATTCCAAAGTTCATGTTACCATTTAGGGTGTCTCACCAGCAACTAGTGCTATGTTCTAGGCCTCAGGCATGGGCGACCCGGTGGGGGGTTTATCCGTGTTTATTTGCCACGAGATCGAATGTTACATAGGTCAACCTCTGTCCCTAAACTTCTCCCCACTTCCTCCTGAACAAGCTGAGCCTGTTTAGGAGGACGAGGATTTGGATTGCCTATTTCCACCTCTTGATTTTGCCATGCATTTCCATGTTCTTCCTGAGGAGTCAGTTAGGACTAATATGGTCTTTTTGGATTTAGTTTCTCAGGTATGCGGTGTTTTATCCCTTTCCCCTATTTCATATGAACTGCATCCTTCTTTACTACATGACCAATCTATCCATCTCTATCTAGTTTTCCCCCTCCCCAAATAATGGGTTACATTCTGACCAATTTGCCTCACAATTAACTGACAGGATTAGCATGCCTCACCTCCGATGGGTGTGGTATCAGTTTGCTCATGCATATCATTGTGCAGACTGTCCTTTTCTGGACCAGCAATTGTTAGGTTCCATTTTGCCTATTTGGGGTGCAGCCTCCAAATCTCCTGTAAGTCTGACCCATGCCCAATTTTCCTGCCTTCATCTTACCCTCACAACTCTTTTATGCTATCTCCACCATCCATCTCCTTTCTGAGTCTCTCCACCAAAATCCTGAGGGTTTTTCTGGAAACATCCTCTCCCTTCTTTCCTCCACATTGACTCTTTGTTGTCTTCAGTTCTGGTTTTACATACATGGTTTCTTTGTTGTTGGGACCTTCTAGGTCATGATGCGCCCTTAACTCGCATCCGTTAACCATCATCTTATCTTCAGGATTTAAGTATGGGCCCCATTTCTGTGGTGATAAGTTTTTAACATGATCTCTGAGTCTTTGGAATCAGGAGTTGTATCAGTACAACAACAGTCTACCCTTTCCGACCTTGTTGCCTGTTTGTCTCAGTTGGAGCCCAATATGGCATCTGTTACCACTTCCCATCCCTCCCCTTCCCAACCTTTACCTATTCATTCTTCTCGAGGTGCCTCGTCTCATTTTCTTTGACAATGCACGTCACATCATCAATAGTATCAGTGACAACCCGCTGTGGGCTTAGCTTGCTGTTTTTTCAACCACTGGCATTTTTTTGTCAAGGATCATTGAGTTCTTCAAGTTTTTGTGCCTCTTGTGTCTCCTATAGCCCTTTCCTTTCTCCTGCCTCGGGATACCATGACCAGCCAGCATCTGTCAGAGGTGGCTCACAAATTACCATCTCAGCAGGCCATTGAACCTGCTCTACATCCTTCTCTAGGTTTTTATTCCAAGCTCTTTGTTGTTTCCAAGAAAAGCGAGGACTTCATCTGCCCCGTTTTACCATGGAATAATTTCTCACCCACGGTGGGCATTTTCTCCGGGCTTATAGATGACCTAGATGGATGTTGCCAATGCTTATCTCTACATCCCTTTATCACCATGGTCTCGTCCATACCTTCGGTTCATCCATCGCAGGGTAGTTTATCAATTTTGCACCCTACCCTTCAAGATTGCTCCCACTCCTCATGTTTTCTTTCAGGTGGTCAGAGCTTTTGCTCACCATCTTCATGTTCTGGGGTTGTGATTCCACTATTGTATGGATGACTGGCTTCTTCTGGATCATTCTGAACTGTAGTTGGGCAGCCATACTCATCAAATTGAAGAAGTCCTTCTTCCGATCTACCCAATATCTCGTCCACTTGGGTGTCTTTTTCGACACTCATCTCACTTGGACCCAACTTTCTCCTCCATGACTTCATTCCATGGAACTGTTAGTTCTCCATGCCCTTTCAGCTCCCTCACTTTCTGCTTGCGAGGTTCTATCACTTTTGGGGATGTGGTCTTCAATGACGTCACTGGTCTCCCTTGGTCATGCGCATATGTGATTCCTTCAGTGGGCTCTTCACGATCAATGGAACCTTGCTTGTCAGGTCCTGTCACCCTGTTTGACGATCTGCATTGGTGGTTGGACAAGGCCCATATGTGGGTGGGTGTCCCACTTCCTCCTTGTCGTCTGGATTTATATCTTTCATGGACGTATCCCTTAAGGGCTGGGGTGCATGGGTCAATCACCAGAAGGCTTTGGGTTATTGGTCTGTAGACAAAAGGTCTTTGCCTATCAATGTCCTTGAGCTTCTTGTGGTCCTTTGGGCTTTGAATCACTTCCTTCCTCTCACCAGACAATGTCTGATGATAATTCATTCCAACAATTATATGGTGGTAACATATATCTATCACCTGGGTTGAGAGATCTCCGTTTTTGAATGTTGGATTTATTATATTGGGCCCACATTTACCACATTCATCTCATTGTGTGCCCCATTCCGGGTGATTTCAGTTTTGTAATGGATCGTCTTTCCTGCCCTGACCAAAGATATCTGCGGAAGTGGTCTTTAGATCCCCTTGTTTTCTGGTGGCTTTGCAATTGGTGGGATTTTCCCACATAGATTCATTTGCCACATACCTGAATCAAAAGTTAACACACTTTTGGTCCCTGTGACCTCATTTTTGGGCTCTGGCTGTTAGTGCCTTCAACCATGATTGGTCCCACAAATTCATTTATTTTTATTTTCCTATCCAATTACTTAAGTGGGTGATCTCTCTCATCCATATCACTCCATATCGAGTCCTTCTGATCACTCCTTATTTGCTAGCTCAACCATAGTTTCCATGGTTACAACAACTGCAACTTTTCTCTCCAGTACCTCTTCCTTTGTCTCCCTTGGTTACTGGTTTTACATCCAACCATTCATATCCTTCATCTTCATGCCTGGCTTTTATCTGATCCTTGGTGAGGAGATCAGGTTTCACTCAAGTCGCTTTTCTTTTAGCTCGTTCCATATATCCTTCTTCAGTGGAGGTGTATCAGTGCAAATGCAAAGTGTTCGGCAGTTGGTCTACGACTTGGGGATTACCCACTGACAAGACCTACTGTGGCTCAAGTGGTGGTGTTTCTCATATGGCTTTTCAACCAAGGGGTCTTCAGTCTTCTCACTCTTGGGTTATTGGGCTGCCTTATCCCATACCTTTCATTTTTCCTGATGCCCTCAAGTTTTGCTTCTCCTGTCCCTACCAGATTTGTTGTCCTCCCAGATGGCCTACTCTTTTGGACTGGGGTATTAATGTGGTCCTCCATTCCCTCACTTTACCTCCGTTTTAACCACTTTCCTCATGTTCTATGTTTAACCTTTTCCTTAAAACATATTTTGTTCTCCTCATAGTCTGTAGACGTCAAAGGTCTGAGTTGTTTGCCATTGTCATTTTACATATGCTTTACCACCCTACCTATCTTCTCCTCTATCCAGATTGTTCCTTCCTCCCAAAGACCTTCGTGGTTAGGGAGGGTAAGTCCTCCTTTTTGCCTATTTCTCTTCCTTCTATTTCTCATATCTGCCCTCATTCTGATCTTGATAAACTTCTACGTCTGGTCTGTACTCTTTGTTGTTATATTGACCGTACGGCTTTCTTCTGTGGTACCTGTTCTTGGCAGTCTTACTCTGTTTGAGATCTTTCCCCTTTTACCCTCACCAATTAGGTTTGACTTTTGATTTGATTGGCTTATTCCTCCTTGTCTTCTTCCTCCCAGAATTTGTTTCAGGTGTCTTCTTATCAGATTTGACAC
>NW_013665785.1:809995-819682 GCF_000517525.1 Limulus polyphemus | reverse complement strand
TTGACTTTTGATTTGATTGGCTTATTCCTCCTTGTCTTCTTCCTCCCAGAATTTGTTCCAGGTGTCTTCTTATCAGATTTGACACCTCACCTTTTCCCTCACATCTCGTTTTTGTCAGCCATTTGAGGAAATCCTACAGTCAGGCATGTGGACTACACCTAATGCATTCCTGTCCCATTATTTACACCATATCCCAGTTTCTTCTTCATCAGGTTTTCATGTTGCACCTGTGGCTGTTCTTCAGGCTTCAGTGCAACTTTGACTGGGTAATTTTATATTCGTACTTATCTTTTCTTTTCAGGGGCCCTTGCTTCATTTATTCATTATATGGATTCTGCTCTGTGGCAAGTAATGCCTAACAAGGTATTCTTTAACTTGAAATCTGTACTGTACAGCCATATTGATTTGTGCTTTAATTTCCATGGCTTCGCAATATTCACTGTTGAGATGGGGTTTTCCACAAGATTGCTTGTACGTGAATAAACTCGTGATGTAATTGCTTCATAAACTTTCCCATTCCAGACTGTACCACCCATAGACTGCATGGGTAAAGCAGAATGGGAGAGCTGCCCATCTGCTATGCCTTGTATTGAATAAATGGGTATGGTCTGCTTTTCAAAATAGGGTTTCGTGGTCACCCATTATCTCAGGGGATGACATTCCTCCAGACTCTCCACTGCATTCTCAACCCCCTTTATTCTAGTGGAGTATGGGAGTCCTTACCACTTTACAGTTCCGAGCTGCTAGGTGGCTGACCATGGAGGTATACTCCTGAATGGGTTCCACACAAAGATGGTTATAACCATTCAGTGCAGAGTAGGGCGGTGGTGATGTGCTATCTTCAAATACGCAATATACACTCATAAGGGAGTGAGACGTTAAATTGCAGTTCACCCCTTCGATTGGGAGCCCTCAACCCGTGGATGTCGATACCCCATGGCTGGGTTTTGGATTTAGAATAGAACCAATCAACATAAATCCTCATGCATGTTTATGGTTGTATATGTTCCTCCCTAAATAATACTCCTCTTTTGTTGTGGGTCACAGTGGAAGTAAGGGGGATTGTTCCGGTTCTGTCCTTTTTGCTATCCCTCATTCTATCTTATTCAGAGGATGTTATTGTTTTTCGATGGTTCTGGTCAGTTTCACTGTTGGGGGAGTTCATTTATATTACATAGACATCCTTTTGATACCAGATGTCGGATCTCCGGATTGATAGATCAAAGCTAACATGTGTCATGCTCAGGAGTCAGAGTGGATCTAGATTCCCTCAGGTCTCTTGAACTTGAGGTGAAGACTGTATGATTCTCCTTGTACCCCATGTGGATGTTGGTTCCCAGCAGCGTGAGTTTTGAATGTAATTGACTTACTGAGTACGGCTCATCATGCCCTAGCCTCTCTGCACCTAAGGGCACATTCGTTGTTTTACCTACTTTTATACTTGGTTCGATTGAGTTTCATATATATTTCAGGGTTAAGATCACTATCCTGCCACAGTTCTCTCCCACTTGGATGTGCTCCTCTCTTTTTCTGCCCTTATCTACTACACATTTCATGGATGGGTGAAGAGTATACCTGGTTAAGAAGTGGTGCAGTTCCCCCATGAGATTTTTAGATCTGACTCTCTCATTTCCAGGGGTATCCTTTGGATGCTTTTGGGGGGTACTTCTATTATTCCCTTGCCCCAGTCTTGCCACCTGATCAATGTGGGATTCTAGCTAATCTTTTGTGAAGAGGGAAGTACCATATTGGAAGTTGTAATTTTCCTATACTCCAGTGCTTACATCTTCTGCCAAACCTCGAAGTGCTAGTTCGGTAAAGGCACATATAGGGAGTCATATGCATCACGTAAGTATGTCATGCTCTTATTGGTGGAGAAGTGATGCATGATGATTTACTGATTTACACAAGTGACATTTGATTCCAATGGGGGGGGGGGCAAAAGGCTTGTGGCATGTGTAAAGAAAAACTTGTATATAGAGGGCAGCACTTGATGAGAATAACTAATGTTGTGAGCTGAGGGAGGTACTTATCGGAAATACATTTTCAGTATAGGAAATTTACAACTTTTGGCTGAAAAATGTCTTCTTTTTTTAAATTTCAGACTAAAGTCAGGACACTTGTTTGTGATAAATTTACGAAATGAGGAAATGCAATGTGCTACTAGTATCTTTGTTCAGGTTTGTGAGAATTTACAATACTGTTATTCATAGATAATTAACTATACTTTATAAATGAAGAAATGCAATGTACTACTAGTATCTTTGTTCAAGTTTGTGAGAATTTACAATATTGTTATTTATAGATTACATGTACACATAGCAAATTTTTATTATTAACTATACTCTGTGAAATTTTAGTTTTAATAGGAAAAGTGATCTAACATAAAATATTTCTTTTACTTGTGTTTGTTGAAAATTATGTAAAAAAAACTGAAATTATCTGAAAGACTGTGTTTCTTAAAAGTTGAGGTTATGTGAAATTAAAGATTAAAATCACTTTAAACCATAAGGTTGTCTTTGTATGTATGATATTGAAATGTTTTCTATAAAAAGATATATCTTTGCATGTATTAAGGAATCTCATTTGCATAAATTATCAGATATTACTGTACATTTTCATAAACTTGAAACACAGTTATATGTAAAAAAAAACTAACATATATATTTTTTTATTCAACTTATATTTTATGCATTCACATTTAGATCCTACATTTTCAATCTTTTGGCATTTATCTGTTACAGGATTTAAAAATATCACTAATGTGTTTGTCCCTTACAGAAAATGCATAAATGTGATTATATGGATAGAACTTATTATGGGTAATTTTGTAATATTTTAATTAAGGTTAGTAAAAGATATAACTCTATAATTTTTATTTACTATTTTAATACAACAAAGTGTAGTGGTTTACTAGTCATTATTTTCAGTACCAATTTTTACTATCACTTAATAATTTAATTTTTTAAGGATGAACATGTGTCTTCTCCTTACATATTAGTGTTTTCAAACTGTTTATATTATTATTACTCTTTTTCTGTGCTTGCTTTCTTGTCTAGTTCCTGACTTTGCGTATATGTCACATAACACATTGATGCTAATCCTGTCACGTAAAGTTTAGTTTAGTGGATGAAATGTGTTAATTGATCATTTCTCTATATTACTTTTACTAATACTTGATGATTTAAAATTTCTAATGATTGAAAAAAAAACACTCTGAAAAATTCTAATATGTTGAAATCATTCTTTGTACTTTATGATGTGTAATGTAATATGTACATTTCAATGTGTGTAATTCTATGTATGCTTTGTTAAATGTAGTAAGTGAAAAGAAGTTAGAAGAAGAGAGAAATCTGTGAATCTTACTTTGAAAACAGCTAAACTGAAACATGATTTTTAAACAAAAACTTAGTTTTGTAATTTCAAAAATACTTAGTGTAATATCTAGGGCTTGTACATTTATATATATTCCCAAAAAAAAGGAACAAAATCAAGTTTTTTTAAGAACAAAAGTAAAAAAAAAGATACATTAGGTAATTCTGTTCATTCAGGTTTAAAAAAATCACCTTCACCACAAACATACCAAACTAAATCTAGCTCTTCATATCCATATATATATAGTTCAACAAGAGTTTAAAGAAATTTAAATTAAGATCACATACGATATCATCAGGCAAACCATTTTACAAGTGTATAACTTTAGCAGAGAAAATAACTTAGTCAAGTCTACATATAGGTCTCCAGAACTTATTTTTATTACCCATAATATATGTTACATTTCTAACATTTTTGTTACATCGCTGTAACATACCATCCATTAAAGATTGTCCAAATCCCAATAGTTTTACTCACCTAAAACAAGACAACTTTACATGTAGCTCATTTAAACTTTGCAGAAAACCATTCCAAAACTATAATCTTTTCATAGTTGACATTTCCTAAACTATGCCGCATTTGGCGTATACACTGTGGAATTCATATCCCATTATTAAAGCAAGGATATCGAAAAGCTTGAAAGAATGCAGAATTATTAGGATATATGAAAAAAAGCAAGATGGCAGAAGGCCATTTGGGTTATTAGTACTTTCGCAGCATGATTTCCCTAATTATGCAATAGGAATGTTAGGCCTCATTGTAAACTCTGTCTTAGATACTGCTAATTTTATGGCTTTATGTTATGTTTTATGACAGAGTGACTCCATTGACAGCTTCTTCTTGAGTGCACCATTGATGGTGCACACTGTGATTTAAATAATAATAATCCATATGATCATGATATTTAATGATTTTTTTTCTAAGAGTAATTTGCCATTTTGTAGAAGAATTATGAATATTTCACAATTTTACGGTCGTAAAAAAGGGACATCAGATAAAATAATCTCTACTGCAGAAGATAATAGTTCAAAGATTGTGATGGGAAGCCTACAATGCACTTGTAGCATTTCAATGAAAATTAGAATAAATCATAATATTCATTGTCTATCTTTTTTTCTCCAATTTTCATAAAAACTTTCTAAAGAAAACAATGTCTAATTAGTTTTTTGTTTCATTTAGTTACTATGAAAATTTTATTTCCATTGAATTTCTATCCTTATTATATTAAAGTTTTCATAACAGTTTTTATTTATGAAAGAAGTCTCAGTTTGTTAGTTTTTTTATTCATTTACTCACAAAGAAAAATTTAATGCCAGTCTCTAGATGTAATTTTAAAATAAATAGTGATTTAATCATGTAAATTTGTTTTATTTCAGTTCTCCTTTCAACATGGCATATATGCTCCACCAGTGGTACATGATAGAAGGAGTGGCTTGATTATAGCTTTCCATACAAAATAAATGCTTTCATATAGGACTTTGGAGATATGAGGTGCATTTATACCTTATGGGTGCTGTGTACCACGGGTGGCACATGATGTCCAACAGAAAACATGCAAATGTACCACTGGTGGTGCAACATGTAAGCTCACTCTTCAGCCTGTCAAAACATGAAACGAAACTGAATGTACCAGTTCACACTTATTTATTTTGATACATGACAAATGTTTGAAATAACACAAACTAATGGCACACACATCACATCCTCAAGCAAACAATTGACTAAGTTTATAATGTTAACAGAGAAATAATTTTTTATACCAAAACAAGTCTGGTTTTTTACATTATTACCATTCAAATAAATCATCTTTAGACAGATTTTTTACAGTTTTTAACCCCTAAATACATTACCCCTGTCTCTAGTAATCCCCCCCCCAAAAAATGGCTTAAATATTTTGAATCTCTCTTCATAATTTGAAGTTTTTAATAAAACTAATTTTAAGAAACCATTTCTGCACTCTTTTAGCATGTTGATATCTTTCCTGTAGAAAGAGGACCAAAAGTACACATAGTATTGTAATTGGGGTGTCACCAGGTTTTGGCACATACTGCTGTAGTTTTTATTCTTACGTACAAAATCTCTAGAGATACCAGAACTGTTATTATGTTGCTCTTTTTTCATCATAGATAAACAAAAAGCTGAAAGTTTATGTCTTATTAACAATTACACATAAATATTTATGGAGTTTTAAAGTCATTTTAACTCACTGTGTAATAACCTAAATTAATTTAGGTATGTGCATTATATTGTGGCATTGTGCCAAATTTATTTTTTATTATTATACATTGGACCAACTGTTTGGCAATGATATTACAGATTTTTTTCATTCCACAAAAGTAAAATAGAAAATATAATTTGTGACATAGAGGCCTAATATATTTTTTTGATTGGTCATACCCTCTGTTGTGGCCTGCAGTTTAACATATTCAAGACTCATCAGCACAGCTTGGGTCAGCAAGCCAAAGAAATATAGTAAGGCCTCTTATAATGATGGGGTGTATAGAATATTTATGGAATAGTTTTTAAGTCACCATTTAGTAATCTAAAGTAATTTACGTATGTGAATAATATTGTGGCATTATGACAAATTTATTATTCAGTATTACACAGTGGACCAACCATTCAATGATATTACAGATTTGTTTTCACCAAAGGTAAAATAGAAAGTATAATCTGTATCTAAATATAAGCTATATTTTAATGTTGTAATTTGTTTGTTAGCTAGAGGGCATAGCATGCCTAGAAAGTTCTAAGGATGTGATGTTTGCAGTGAGATTATAAATAAGAGATAGTTGTGAAGTGTGGAAAGTTTTTGAAAGTAATGTTGAATCAGTCAGTGTGTTATTGTGAAGTATTTGGATCTGTGTTTGCTATTTTGCTTGTTGAGTTACTTTGAACAAGTAAATGGATTTATTTTACATCAGTTAATACCATTTGTAACATAGGCCTACAACAATTTACAACAATGTACAAGTGTTCAAGCTTGTAGAAACATTAAAGAAGAAAATAAAGTACTTTATTATTGTTACATGGACTGGATTTTCAATTATTTTTACCAAATAATTTAAAATAACCTGCCAATGAAAGAACAATGTTACAACACTACTAAAGGACCACTATTTAACATAACTTTTTATGGTGAGCATATTACATGAATTTGATAACCTTTCAATTTAAATTCAATGTTTTGAGCCACAAATAAAACATTTTTGTTGCTTCTCTTAGTCTTAATGTCACTTTCTTAATTTTGATATTTAAACTTTTTTTTGATAATTCTCAGCAGTCTTTTAATCTTGTCCATTTTGTTTAATGATTTAATTTTCTTGTTTATTCATTGTGAAATAATGAAATATTTGGTTTAAAAAGAAAATTTGGAAAGAATATGTTCCTTTTAAGCTTAGTTAATCATCTAACAGGGATTTCTTTCAAAGTTCCATGACAATTTTTGATATTTAATTTTTCTTCTCAATCTTTCAATCTCATGCTTTTATCCAATTTCTGAAATTCAGCTTTTCAAAAATGAGGACATAGTTTACTACTTCTACAATTGTCTTAAAGAACAGGTTACAAGAAATATAAGAAACAACAGGGACGATGTAATGGTGATGTGATTGCTGATACTGAAATGTTCTTGCAGTACCTACTTCTTATCATGAAAGAATAAAAATATATTTTCAGTTAATTTGTAAAGAATTGTCTGTTGAAGATAATTATAAGTGTATATATATATTTTTTTCCTTATTTTGTATATATTTTCATAGAATTCATGTCATTTTTCTTGGAAAACTATCCTGTCGATTGGGAAAGCATATGTCTTTACTGATTTGATGCCTGGGATACTGAGTAAGGTATGTGTATTAATATGACTTGAAACATTCCTAAACATAGAGTTTTATCGAGCACAATGTTTTCACTTAAATAAGTTACCTTACAAAGTTTATCTACAAGTTAATAATGAGTACTTTTAAATAACAGATATTTGAAATATACTTTACTGAAGTAGAAGTATTTTTTCAGATTTAGATTAATTTGCTGGTAAGTTTGTCAACAAAGGATATGAAGAAAACTTATAAAGTAACCCATTTTAATATAATTGTTTCATTTTCATAAAAAGGTTTTGACTCAGTAAAATACGATCAGATATGATGTTTCTTATTTTTAATCAGCTCAAAGGGTCTTATCACTTTAGAGGGTTTATACCTTATCTCTTTAAACCTGTGCTGACACTGCCAGTGTCTGGCTGAAAATCCCGATTTATCCATTGGACAGTGACAGCATCTGAAAACTAGTCCAAATCATGTTATTACGAACCTTTTATAAATAGACTGGAAATTTTATAAGGTATGGTAAGGACTATTAGGACATCATGAAAATAATTTCAGCAGAACCTGCAAAAAATTATGGGTTTAAAGAGTTAACATTGAAACAAGGGGAATTTGTAAATTAGGAGTCTAGGCTTTAACCTTTATTGGTTATACTAGTTTCTTCCATATGTGTGTATATGGAAGAATAATTAAGCATCTGAAGCTTTCTGTTTCAAGTGTTATTGGTTGTATTGTTTAAGCCATGTGAATTTCATTCAAATTTCAGAAAATTTGTAAAGTTTAGAATGTTACACACTTTAAATGAAATATTTTGGTCAATTTTATCAAGAAACAAGGGTCCAACAACATAGAACAGTGGTGTAAGCTGTTTCTAGTCTAAAGAAGAATGAATATAGTTAGTAATTTACCAAACTCTGTATGAATTTAATATATTTAAATGTCTTAATGACATATTAAGAGTAAAAAAAAACAACTGTTTTTTGCTTTTAATATAGTAATACAATGTACCTGAAAATAAGTTATTCTTAGTGACCTTACTTTATTATATTTTGTTTCATGAATTCTTAAAATTTTAAAGTATTTTGCAAATAGAACTTTGTTTATTGCATTGGGTTTTCTTAACTTGCATATTTTGATATTCCCAGTTGCTAATACGTAACTATTCATCTTAAAAAAAAACAACAACATATTTTTCAATAATGACATTTTCTATTTCTTGAAATCTGGCATTTAGTAAACAATTTTCGCTATAGTTTAGACAGTGTTTTTCCTTTTCTCACTAACTTGTTAGAAATGATTAATTTATTTGCAAGATTTATGAAATTAGTTTCAATGAGCCATTGTTACACTGAATTTATAATTTGAAACAAAGTGTTTTGAATTTCTTGCGATTTTTGATGGATGTCTCTCTCAGTGTTTCAAGAAGGGAACATCACCCAGGACAAGTGTATTAAGTACAACTTCCAAGTCACTTTGTATTGAGAAAGAAGAATGGGAAAAAAGTCAGCAGTATGATGTGAGAGTAAGAGAATTATGTATATAATTTTATTTTAATAATTGTACAGCTTGTTTTAAGGATATATAAGTATTTCTAATTGTTGGTAGTCATAGCTTATCTATAATGGCCTGTATTGAAAGACACGTAATTTGGCAATAGGCTCATAGTATTCATTTTATATTAGATATATCACAGTTTGAGATTTACCAAAATCCTAACTGTCTTATATAGAAATTTATTATTCCAATACAATTACTTAGTTACAGCTATTCTCGAAATCAAGCACTAGGTCTTAACATTGTCATGCCAAATCAAAATATAAAGATTAGTTTCAACTGCATAGAGGGAGTCAGCTGTGATAGGAGGGTTTATCGTACTTCTATTGGTGGAGGACTGTCGCATGCTAATTTGCATGCTTAAATGCAGCTGAATCATGTGATATGCACGTGGAATTAAATGCAGCTGAACCATGTGGTATGCATGTGGAATTAAGTGTGAGTTTCAAGGCTAGTGGCAAGCAAAAATTTGCTCACTAGAGGGCAGTCAAATTGAGGATAACTGTGAGGGGAGGTAAGTATCTATTGGAAATATATTTTCAGTGTAAGAAAATATTAGCTTTTACTCAAATTTCTTATATTACTATTACATAATATTTATGTAACATTTTGTATTAAAAATGCCAAGAAGAAAAGCCATATTATGTACAAATAAGTATTGAAAATATAGTGTAAATGAATGAAACTTGAATATGGTTTGTTATTTTTGCTCTTGTAGGAAATTTCAAAAACACTGAAACAGTTATCTCTAACCAAGTCAGATGAAGGATATGTGCAAAACAAAGAATCAAGGAGACTTATTTCATATGAGGTAAAAACAGTATATAAATGGATAAATATAAAAAAATAGTGTGTTTGTGCATATATATATATATATATATATATATATATATATATATATATATATATATATATATATATATAGTTATATTAT
>NW_013665785.1:779087-809985 GCF_000517525.1 Limulus polyphemus | reverse complement strand
ATATACTTACATATCTGTATGTGTATATATGTTTTAATGCTTGTATGTGTGCATGTGTATAAAGGTTATTTTTTTTAATAGTTTTTTCATACTGTGAATATTAAGTGCTGAAGGTTAAAAATGTAAGAGTTGCTTTGAAACTACCTAAGTGAACATTGAGCCTAAATTTTTTGTCCCAAAACAAATAATGATATTGCAAATGAAATAATAATAAGCAGAAATTGAGTTGTAATCTGTTAAAAAATAAATATATGAAATATCCACATTTTCTCATTGTGGTTGTTATTCACTTTACTAATTTTCTAATGACAAATACTTGTTGATGTTCTAGGGAGTGATAAGTAATATTCCCAACCCAGGACTTGGCATATATTGTCTAGACAACAAAATACTTTTGTATACCTGCTTCATGAAAGGAATATCTGTGCTACCCTCCCTGGATGCAGGAGACAAGATACAAGTGTGTAATGTTCATCTGGCTGATTCTAAGGTGAGAAAAATTAAAATTTTGGGCATGAATTGCTCAAGATATATGAGAAATTTGACAATTACTGTATTAAAACAAAAAAAGCAGTCTAAATGTTATAAAAACAGTAATGTAAATTTGAGATGTTCTAAATAATAAAACATTAGAATATTAAAACCAAAAAAAGTAATCTAATTGTTATAAATAATAAAGAAAAAACTACAACCAACAAAAGTAATGTAATTGTTGTAAATAATAAGAAGGTACTTTATTACAATATACATTTTAGAACTATTTTATAAAAGTAACAAAGAAACATTCAACTTTTCTCGTAGTTTGTATTTATAAAAACTGAAGATATCATTATAATTAATAGGTTACTATTTTATTTCTTTTTTTGGCTTAAGAAAACTATTGCATGTAGGATGTATAAGTGTTTAGCAAAGTTTATGGGTGTTGAAGTTTCATTATACAGTTGTGCCATTTTTGGTGCTTTTCAAGTTATTTTGTCTTTATTGTGTATCATATGTAAAATATCATATTGTTATTACAGTGCAAAACAAAGAAACTTATTCTTTGTGGTTTGTCATCCATAAGGATTGTTCAGAAAACAGAAGAAGAAAAAGTGTCTGGGGTAAATGGTTCTTTCAATAAAATGTTTGATAGAGATTTATATATCAAAGATGTAAAAGTCAAAAGGGATTTTTTAAGTGACTTTTTGTTTTGTTTTGTAGAGCAGCTAGGGTACAATTTATTAAAAACTAAGATTTAAAATTTTAATAACTTACAAAAATATTTAAAATAACTTTAAGTTAAAAAAAAAGAGTAATAAAAATAAACCCAAAGAAAAGTTATTATATTAAAGAGAGACTTTATCTAAGTACTTTACTGAATGTATCCGATGTCTAATAATAATAATTAATTTCCAGCTCCAATCTATGATTTAGTATGTTTCTAATTTTACCATTCCCCTAGTTAGCAATTGAAAAATAATATTCAAAAACAATTTGTTACAATTTCTTATACGATTAGCAAGTTAACATTACTTAAGCATTGGAAGGAATGTAAATAATAAAGCTCGAGTATAGTTTAGTTTTGGTGGAAAGAATAAGTCAGATCTTATGACTTGACAAATTATTTATTTTTTAAGGTTTTAAACAGCATATTCCAGTTTTAAGATAATAAATAATTCTTTGTTAGACTGGAGGTGACAAAACTGTTAAGTGTATTTAGATGAATATGAAAATCAGTCTGAAATATAAGTATTCAGTTTGCAACTTAAGAAACAAGCTCAGAAATAAAGAACAAACTAATATTTTTTTGTTTCCTAATAACTCCAAAAATGGAAGAAAAAGGGTCAAGTCCAATTTTAATTGGGTATAGTGGGGTAAAAAAAGTTTAACTGTGTGACTTCGTTTTCAAAAGTACACAGTAATCTTTTTTTTATATAATATGTAGATGCTGAAGTACGTTAACTTTGGTTGTTTGAACTTGCTAATCATTTAAAGATATTATACTTTCAACTTAAAATTAAACTTTTAACTTCAAAATATTTGACATAGTTTTTATTCAACAATTATTTTGTTTTATTTCTCTAAGGAGACATCAGTTCTTGCTTTGTCCTGTCTAGACTTGGCCCAGGAATTTGGGTTGAATGTGAACAGCTTTGATTTTTTAGTGGAGGTAGCTGAAATACTAGAAAACAAACTCTGTCCTGCAGTTATATCTAGAGAAGAACTGTTTAAATCCCAGCTTGTGAATAAAAACAGGTTTAAATATTTTTTACTGCCACTTTTGTATGAGATGACTTTATTTGACAGCTAATTTTAGTGCATATTTTCAGAACCACTAATGGTTACAAAATAGACACTTTTCCAACCTTACTATAAATAACTAATAAACATATTTCAAAATAAGACATTAAGTTATATAGTTTAAATTTTGCTAACACATATGTTTTTTAGAGTCCATGATCTAGAAGTATTTGAAAATAGTTCCTGCTTTAACAGTTAATTTAAATAAAAAAATTTAATTGTGGCTTATGATCTGTTGATTTCCATCTGCAATATTAATCTTAAAAACTACTCATGGGGGCGTATGGATCTCATTACTTTTTAACAACATTTTTTAAAACTATTTATGTCACCAATTGCTTATGGGTCACACAAAAATGTAAAAATTATTACCATTGATACTACAGTTAACTCCATTAATTTCTGCTGGGGCCATTATTTCTTTTTATTTAAAAAACAGCTGATTTCATCTAAATATATTTGGTCAGTTCTGTATAGTGAGTTTTTTAAAGGACTAAATATACAATTACTTAATATGATGCAATATATGGGCTCCCAGCAGTAGTGAATAGTTTAGAAACAAGTCTGGAACTTGATGGTTAAAATTTTTTTTATTTCTCATACTGTAGCTTTACCCATTAAGTTAGGTGAATTAATTGATTTCACAACTAAATGTAAGTTACTTATAATAATCCATCCATAAATATTATCTAGATCTAGTATTTGCAAATTAAAAACTTAAGTTTGTAAGCATAACAACATTTGATTATTTCATGTAATATTGTGATCTTTGCAAATATACATGTCTGTGATAATTAATTAGTTTGTGCATGACATCAAACTGGTCTAACACATAGTGTTCTCATGTCTGAATAATCCATTTTGACTAGGGTTACATTTGCTTAGATGTATGTCTAAACAATAATATTTTTCTGTTGATAACAGAAAACCAAAACAAAAAACAGTTAGTATATGCAACATGTTACAAAATATTTTAACTGTAGGTCCTATTGAATACAGATGTGATATTTTTAGGTGAACTGATTTCTGTTAAAGTATTAGATAGGCATACTCAATAACAGTAGGATCAAACTAGAAAGTTGGGTGTAATGTGAATCTGAAAACTTCATTGAGGTTATAAGTTGTATCAGAAATTGACAGATTGGATACATTTGATGGACAGTGAAAACAAATTTTGTTTAGACAAAAAAAAACTTTGTGCATACCTTCATACACACAAGTACATAATTGTCTATAGAGGATTAGTATTAGATCATCAGCTTTCCATCCCCATAGATGAATCTTTGCCAAACTAATCACAATGAAAACCAAGTAGAACTGAGAAAGAATAAATGCTTCAATTTTGAAAGAAACATTGTTTTATTTCTCCTGCAAAGAGACTTTTGCTATCTTGCAAAATTTGCTGGCTGTAACATACAGACATCATCCACTTGGCCAGCAGAGGATGTTGCAGGCAAAGTTGACCCTTCTTATACTTAAATGAAGTAGACCACAACATGCACTTGAGCAGAGTAGGTGTTAGCTGCTATAGAAAAGAAAGAAAAAAAGGCATCTCAAACAAGGCAACTTCATTGGTTTTCTAGACCATGTGTTTATGCTAAACTTGCATGGAAACTAACTAAATGAAAAAATTAAAAACGTTTTATATTATTAAAAGCAGTTAGAAAACTTATGCCTGCATATCACACAAAAAGTGAAATTATAAGAATACAGAGTACTTTATATGTTATATTAATATGATTTTGAATATGCAAATTGGCCAGTCAGTTGACAAACACAGTTGATATAAAGTCCCAGTGGAACAGCATGTATCAAAACTGCATTTGGACATTGTTTGGCATTTTGTAGGTAGTATGATCCCACCAAAAATTCATTGCTTTTATAAAGTGTAACTTTACTTTCTGATGTAAAATATTCATGCACTCAAATCAAAAGGTGTTCAGTTTGGGGATTTAGAATTTTCAATATGAGGATATCCCTTGTAGTGTGATTTCACTAAAAGTTTGGGAAGTGTTACTGACCTTTTTGACATAAAATATTCACACACTCAGATATTAAAGGTATGTTCAGATTGGGGACTTAAAATTTCCAAGATGAGGATAACTTTTGTACTTAAAGGCATTATACAACAACTTGGGGCACCAGCATCATCCTAAAAAGACTTGTAACAAGTCATACTTCAGCAGCAAAGTGCAGCATCTTGTAACAAGTGAGAATCCATGAACACAAAGATCAGTGACAAAAGCTGTCTACTTGCCTTAAATAACAGTATGCAACATAATCAAGAATTATCTTCATCTGGAAAAGGAGCACAAGTCATCTGTACGTAAGTTGCTTCCATGATGTATCCTTTCAACATTTGCTTACCTCAAGCAGCTGAAGAATGAAATGGGTATTCATGCTATTCCATATGAAGAAATATCTGTCAAGTCACCAGATGCAACACCTATGGATTTCTATGTGATTGAACTGTTGAAACTGTTGGCCTCATACACTAGACAGAAAGCCAGTAGGAAGGATTGGTATGCTTTGGACATGATGCTCTTATGAAGGAACTGTTTGTAGTGGAAACTACACTGCAAAGCTCTTTTCAAATGCACAGTTTTCAGATGGAGTATGACCAGACATGACAACATGAACTATAATGTCACTTGCTCAACTTCTGTAATACAAATTTATTTTTATATGAATCAGCTTCTCTAAGTGAATATTTATCAATTGGCTTCATACCAAATTGGACTGAAAACTTTTTTCTGTTTCACTAAACATGGACATAGCTGAATATGGGGCTGGAGGCTTCAACCCCTAGGTTTTTTAAGAATTTTCGTAAATAAAAATTTTAAATACAAATTAATAGTTATTACAAATTTTGAATTCTAATAACTCGTACATGTAATTTTTAAGAATTAACTTGACCTTAAGTGCATGCTAAGCTCATGTTAAGTATGACAGATCATTATAATGTAATTTTAAAAATTGTTGTAAAAATTCACAATTGCTTATAAATATATTTTCAAGAGAGGTGAAACATTTATGAATAAAGAATAATTTAGTTTCTGTGTCCAAGATTTCTTTATCTTTGTAAGATATATCCTTATATATTCTTATCTTTTTATTTTTCATTAACAGGGCAAAAAGTTTTCTCTTTACTCTTGCTTCATGCCCCTGCTTTCTGAATGGCCATCCATTATTTAAATTAACTCAAAGACTGGTGCTTCAGGAAGTAACTAGTAGACCTCATTCCTGTTTTCCTGCTTCTAAAGTGAGCATTGTAATCATTATGTCTACTATCAAATGGTAAAACTTTTTAATTCATTTAACGTAAAGGATCTTTATAGTACATTTTTATTTTTTTAAAACAGTATCACATTTTTTTATTCATCAGCTTGTATTTAAACTTTTTTTGTTTTTTATTTATTATATTTGTGTGCTTGTTATTTTGATTTGTACAATTGCACTGAAGATACCTTTATTTATTTTGTACTTTTTAAAAATTTTTGACATTTTATCTTCATTCATTATGTTATATATGTTGGTCCTTTGAATTTCCTTCACATTTCCAGCAAGTCAAATCAGTATTTGAAAAAATAGTTACATATTATCTTTCTGTCCAGATGTATAATTTTATTACTGTTACATGCTTGATTTGTACCTTTAGAAGCCATTGTATATCTGTGGGGGTCTCTTGGTTTCAGTAGTTAAACTAAAACAAGTTCAATAATAACCAGTTTCCTAAAAGAACATACTGATATTAGTCTTGAAATTTGTTTTGTATTACTTTTTTGTTCATGCTTTTAATTACTTATTTCTTTTAGGTATTCAACTGTATATAGTTAGATTGTGTTAGATTGTTTTTAAAAATTGATGCAATGTTTATGTTATGCTTGGTTTGATTTTTTTTTCATAATCTTTGTTGTCTCTTAGGGTACTTTTTCATTTTGGTTTTGTTATGATTGGTATTGAAATGAATTTACTAATGTATGAATTCCATTTGTTATATTTAATTAAATCTCTTAAGTTTGGTTAGAATATTTTATGTTACTTAAAATGAATGAGATTATAAAATATCTTTTATATAAATTACATATTGTCTGCAGGATATTGTATGTAGTGTACGTTTATACTTTAGTACATTGGAAAATCTTACAAATACATCACTGAACAAAAATCATTAAAAGTAAATATTTTTTGATATTTTAAGTTATTTGTTTGAAGTTGCATAACATGAATACATTGTAACTTTAAAATATAAAGGATATGAACTCATAGTTTACAAATAAAAATTACACTTGATAATATAGTTGTTTTTTTTACATGCTTTTTATTACTGGAAATATGAATGGTTCTTCAACTAAACAATAAGTTTTTTTTCTATTCTGTAGGATATCTGTTTTCAAAATATCTCATTTCCGACAATTGTGGAAGCATTTAAACTTTTAGAGCAGCAAGGAAGTGTATTTAAAAAAACAAAAGAATGGGAGTTTGGTTTTGTTTCCTTTTCTTCATCAGATACATCTAAACCACTTGTATGTATCTTTTGTTTATGTATTTAAAATAATATGAAACAATCAAGTTAAAAATATTAAGGTATAAAAAGACATCATGGTGATGTGCCATCACATGTACCTAACTTGGTGTTTTATTTCACGTTGTAACAGTGTTTTCATGTTGTTTAATACTGATATGGGTTTGAACATAATGATTTTTATATCTTTATAGAATAAATTTGGTCTCATTCTTTCATTACAATGTCTTTTCATCTGACAGATGAGATAACTTGTATATAAAAATGTAAAATGGCTAATAAATGCTGCTATTTTTATATGTCATTGAACTTTTCATATTTTTGCAGTTTGGTTGATCGTGGTACTAAACCAGATGTAACTGTGGGATGAAGTTCACCTGGAAATCTCTTATACAATTTTTAATGTTTTTATAACAATTATTAATTTTTAAATTAATTTTTAAAATTAATATTAAAAAAAGAGTACTTGTTGATATCGATTTGACAATCAAATATTGAAAACTTGCTGCATATGAAGATTTTAACAAAGCTAAATTATTAAGGTTTTAAACTTGGAAGCTGCATTTAATGTTATTAAAGCCAAGGGACTAACTTGATTAATTGATGTAATTGATATTGCTGTCACATAAAATAATTGATTGATCAAAAATTACAATTAAATCAAAGAATGTTGTGAAGATAATCAACTAATTTAAATTAGTGTTTCCAGTTACTATTGTTTTTTATTATTTCAAGCATCCAAGCAATCAAAATATTGCAATTATAATTTTTCATTATTATTTTATTTAATTCAAGTTTATTCTTAATTGATTAGTGTCACAAGTCATGAAAGTAATCAACTAATTAAAATTATAGTGTTTCTGATTAATTCTATTTTTGATTATTCCAGTTATCCAAATAATCAAAATATTGCCATATAATTACCCACATTGATCCCTGTTGTTCATGTTTACCTTGTTTGGACTAATACATTTCTTACTTATTACAAGCTACAGATGTGACCAGTGTTACTTAGGGTAAGGCTGCTTTTATAAAAAAATTTACAGCAAGTTAGTAGTAAGTATTTGTTATTCATTCAAAAAAGTTGATTGCTGAATAACTTATTCTTTTAACTGTGCGTATCAAGAATGACTATACGTGAACTAATAACAGTCTAACAGTATGTAACACCATTAAGCTGTTAACCTATTTACCACAACGACACTTCTATTTCCTGTTTAATCATGACAAGCTCTAGCTAGATAGGAAGTACTGAAAAAGGAAAATGAAAGTCTGGCTGTTGGCCTATTTCCCTTAAATATTGTCAAGTACAATAAACTATAAGTTGTTTGATTTATTCATTTCTTAGCATGTTCATGTGTTTCTACAGTTTCTTCTAACCTGTCCAGTAAAATATAAACCTGTTAATCACTTTAATGTGTTTCTTTCTAAACTTCCATTGGTATCAATAAGTTTTCATGTAAGAGCTTATGATGTTTTGTATTCTTTAAAGTTGTTAATTATTTTTTAAGTTTTTTGGATTGATGATGGAATTATAAAAAGCAATTCTGAAACATCTGTAAGATATCTTTGATATTACCGTGATTTTAATATTTCTTATAATACTTTGATTTACACCTTATGAATCATTTTAATCTCTGCAAAGAGGCCCTCTAGGTTCATAATAAGTTTTCTTACTAAATAGTAAAAAAATTACTGTCTTTGCTTTTAGGTTGGAGTGAATTTATTTTCACTTGATTATATATTATCTATTACACATTTTGAGAAGGATCTTTCCTGGTTTTATCACAAAATCTAAGAACAATTGTTTTCAACAAAGAATTACATCATTTAGTTTTAAGTCATCTTGTGAAAATTTGTAAGAAGAAACTTATGGAATGGCATCAATGATATTTTAAGCTTGTTACAGGTTTTTTACTGTGTTGTGTTTATGATACATTTTCACGTGCAACAGTTTAGTATTATAAAAGTAACTTAATTCTAAATTGTTGTACCTGAAGATATCTTAACATATTAAACCAAGGGTAGTTTGAAAAGGTCTTTAACCCTCTGTTGCAAGCATTATGAAAATACAGTGGAAAGAAATGTTTTCTTTGAGTAATTTCCTACTTAAATAGGTCTATGTTGCACAAAATATGTTTTTGTATAGTATGTGTTTGTGAGTTATAAATGGGTACATTACCTTGAAGTAACATTGGTCAATTGAGGAACCAATTAAAATAATTCCATGGTTTATTTAGAATGTTACCTGAAAGTAAGAGCATTCAACTAGAAAACTGAAGCATTTATGTGTGTATTAAGCAACAAAGATAGATTTGTTTCCTTTATGTTACAATATGCAATATAAGGTTAAAACAACCCAAGACAAACTGAAAATAGGAATGTTAGTCTCAGCTGAGAATAATCAGTTAGTTGGATGTAATTCATTAATGAGTTTGATAATTAATTGATTAGTAACTTCTACTAATTTCCCAGCTTTAAATGCTATTCATTCTCAGTGCTTTAACTTTGAAATATAAATTTTCTTATATATATTTGTATCTTTCTGAGTAATGTTTGAGTTTGAGCTTATTGTAACTGATGAAAATCAAATATGTTTTAATTAATGACCTTCTCTGCATACATGAACTATTATCTAACATGCATTGTATAATATTTTATAAGGTATGAAATTTGAATTAGATATAAAAGAAGTATTTTTTAAATTTAATATTACTTTGAACATCAGGTCATAATAATAACTAGTAAAGAAATGACACTTAAAGTCAATAATGTAGGAATGGAATATGCTAAACATTATTATTGGTTAACTGGTTTTTGTAGACTAGTGTGTAATCAGTTATGCCTAAGCCTTAGTTTAATTTGAGTGGAGAGTCTGTTTTGGTAGGATTGACTCAAGATCAATATTTTGGCCTAATAATGACAAATGCAAATGTACTGTAACCCTGTTCCTCGTGCAGTTCTACCATTGCAGAATCTGTTAAAAGTAACTGCTGCTACTTTAACCTTAAAATAATATGCACCACTCATTACCTAAGTAATATTATTAAGATGCTGTTTGCACCAGAGTTTGAACCTGATTCTAGGTGAGGTAGCAGTATGTGTTTTGGAAGCCAGTTTAAAGATTCTGATAATGTACATTTTACCAATAAGCCATTGCAATTGGAATTAACCATAATTGTACTAAAAGAAACAAAAGCATTTCAGTTTTAATCAACATCACTCAAATTTTTTTTTTCTCATGTACTGATTAGTTTACTACTAAAAGTGGTCAAGTGTTTATTTAAGTTATAATTTGGCCTTCAAAAATTTTAAAGTAGAACTTATCAAAGAGTTTTGATTACAAATCTTCGGTAATAATATGTCGTAGCAGAAGTTTTTCTTAACTGATTGAAATAATTTATGTAAATTTTGACTATAAAAATAGATGAAGTGTTATTATTTGTACTTTTATTCTGTGAGAAAGAGCTGCATAATGTATATTATTGCACTTAAGGTTACTTGTATTTTTAAATTATTTGCATTTGATGCACTTAGAAATTAGATTTGAATTTATTCATTGTAAGTTTTCTTTTTTATAGCTTTTGATTGGACTTTTGGACTCTTCTGAAAATGGAACTATCTACCTTAAAGACTCTACTGACAGCATATCTTTATTTATTGAAAAAGATTGCCCCTGTCAGTGTTACATTCATGGCTGCTGTTTCTCCCATGGATTGATGAAAAGATCTATTGTTCCGTTAGGTTCTATTGTAGCTATTAAAGATGGTAAGCTAGTCAAAGAAGAGATTAAGGCTATGTCAGTTACTAGTGAAACTAGAGAGATTTCCTGTTATTTGGTATGTAAACTATCATCTGTGTTGCCACTGGTTGAAGTTCAGAGGATAGGGCTGAAACAAAACTTTTATTCTAAAGAAAAGTTTGACTGTAATGTGTATGATAATATTAAAGATACCATGACATGTAAAGAAAGAGAACAAAATGATATTGAAAATAATAATTCTGTATCCTTAACTACTAATGAACAAGAAAAAATAAAACATGAAATGTCAGCACAAAAACAAATGTTTACTTCTAAATCTGGTGTCAGTGAAATATTGGAAAAGGAACAAATATTCACTTCCAAGTCTGGGGTCTGTGGAATGTCTGATGAGTACCAAATGTTTACTTCCAAATCTGGGGTCAGTGAAGTGTTGGAAAAGGAACAAGTGTTCACTTCCAATTCTGGAGTCTGTGGAATATCTGATGAGTACCATGTGTTTACTTCCAAATCTGAGGTCAGTGAAGTGTTTGATGAGAACCAAATGTTCACTTCCAAATCTGGGGTCAGTGAAATGTCAGAAGAGGAACAAGTGTTAATTTCCAGATCTGGGATCAAAGATGATTTATCTAATATTTATGAGATGCTGTTCAAAAACGAATCAAATAATACCACTAAATTTTACTTGTATATTGCACAGAATTTGTACATACACCATACAACAATTCCATTTCAAAAAAGAATTGGACATTGGTCATTTCAGTGCTCAGTAACTATGATAGGAGCACCACTTATAGTGTTCTGTAATAGACTTGCTACCAGTAAAGACTTCAATGTAACAAAATATACAAAAACAAAATTAGAAGGAACAACAGCATTCAGTGACAATATAATAATTCAGAATTTTTCCTCTGCCGTGACAGTATTATGTAAGGATAACAGTTCTGTAAAGAATCATCTAAGAAAAGCAGTGCTAGATTTTTATGATGTATCTGTACAAGCATATCCATTATTAAAGAAAGGAAATTATTTTAAGCTTTATATTCCTGTAGAAGATATACTCACAAACAACTCCCTTTTGGGGAAAAGACATCCCACCAATTCTGCTCGTTTGAAATCAGCTCTTCAAAGTTTTATGTTTTCTACACAAGTTAATATTTATGGGAAAGTGGAAGTTGAAGATTTAATGGAAGAAAGAGATGATGAAGGCATAAAGTTTCTGAACAAATCAAGTTTGGTTAGTATAATAACGTTTGTATATTGACTGTATCTTGTTTCTCTTGTTTTTTTTTTTTTTCAATCATCATATTTTAATGTAGAATGTGATTGAAATTTCACACTTTTATTATTGACCAATATGTTTTTGGAGATATTATTGTGAATATATTTTTATCTTGTTTCAAAACGTTTTTCTCTTTTTTTTTTTGATTTTTATTAATTTATCCTTTTCACTTTTGGATGGATTTTTGGAGGATTTTATTCACTCTGATGAAGTAAATTGATTATTTCACTCAAGAATACATCACACACAAATTAAGTTATTGTGGTAAAAGTCTTCCCTGGTGGGAAAGCAGTAAGTTTACTGACTTGGAATGCTAAGATTCCATTCACCTCAGTGGAAAGAATATGGGTAGCCCATTTGATAGCTTTGCACTAAGATAAACAAATATGATAAAACTAAGGTATTAAAATAATGTTGTAAAGCATGAATTAAAACATGGATTTTAAAATATGTGACTTGACACATTTCAAAAGTCCTTGGTTTCCTTCTCCAGGGACAGCAGAAATGTGTCAAGTACTTTCAATTAAAAATAGTGTTTTAATTAGATGTTGGCATGGTTACTCTACAACATGGATCCATGTCTAGTTTAAAATTACCTGATCTGGGCCTTCTTTTTACTACCAGGTATCAGTTATTAATTTGAAATTTAAAGAAAATTCAGAATACATGACAAAAATGCAGTTGTAAGCATGTGTTTTCAGCTGGTATAATATAGACAAGATTGAAAGTCACTTTCAGTATTAAAAGAGGCTACAGAATTTTATAGATCTGAAGAGAGGAAATGTATGTGTAAGATTTATAGCATTTAACTAATATTTATGGTAAATTTAATGCAAGGTATTTATTTCTTTAACTACCCAAGCAGGATCTGGGTATTTTTCATAGGGGTACCTGATTTCAGATTTTGTATACGTGTCGACCTCTAGTTTTAATTCATACTTTACAGTGTTGTTTTCCTACATTTGTTTGATAGATTTGAGCATGTGCAGCCTATGTATTTTTCAATCACTTGTCTGACTGTGAGAACCATCATAACAATATAGACTTGTTAATTCTATAAGAATATAGTAAAGATGGACAAGTGTAATGAAGGAGCTTTACAGTAATTCTGAGCAAGGGAATTAATGTGTAATGCTGATTACATATGTACATGGAAAACATTGATACAGTAAAGTCTATACAGACTATGTACTGAAAATGATTTTTACCCATGCATCTTTTATTATGAATTTTTTTTTTACTGCTGAGTGAGTGTAAAGCACTTGTTATACAGATTTTATGTTAATTCTCAGTCAAAATTCAAATACCAAATGTAGATATTGCTTTTTTGTTGTTGTTGAATAGGCAAGAACCACATGGCTCATATTCTAATAAGAATCTTCTGCTTGTTGACAGTTTGTATTTATTTGTAGTGGTGCAAGTTATGACATTTCATTATACTTCTCTTTTCTGATTTACATATTCATATTGAGGCATAAAAAAATGTATTAAAAAGGTAGAATACAGCTGGTTTCTGAATATTATTCATAATATTGGTTTAAGTTTTAAGCTCATCTTTGTTGATCTTATCATGCTTTATAAAATATATTTTAGTGTTCACTTTGCATATGACAAAAATATATAAAAAAGTTTATATAACAAAAGTTTATATAGTATAATATATTCCAAAAAAGATACTCTACTTTCTGTGCCTAGCCCGGCATGACCAGGTGGTTAGGGTGCTCGACTCGCAATCTGCGGGTCTCGGGTTTCGAATCCCCGTCCCACCAAACATGCTCTCCCTTTCAGCCGTGGGGGCATTATAACGTGACGGTCAATCCCACTATTTGTTGGTAAAAGAGTAGCCCAAAAGTTGGTGGTGGGTGGTGATGACTAGCTGTCTTCCCTCTAGTCTTACACTGCTAAATTAGAGACGGCTAGTGCAGATAGCCCTTGTGTTGGAGTTAAGAGGAGTGTTTAATAAAAGCACATAGTTTCATCACATCGAAACTCTGTATTTTGCCAGCATAGCAATTTTATACTGTAGTAACAAATTTTTGTGTTTCAAATAATGCATCAAATGTGCCCATTAATTTTAGCTGATGATGAGCTATACTGAAGAAAGGTCTTATGGGCAGTGAATTATGGCAAAAAACTTTTTAAAACTTATTTCTGATATGAAATTAATACTAATAATAAGAGTAATTTGATAAAAAAACAGCTTTAAGTGTACTACTGTTGCTTTTAATATTATTAGCTGCTATGGTATTGATAATTCTTATGTTTTATAATGGAGAAAATTGTAAAAATATAATTTTTCTAATTGAATTTAAGTGAAAAGTATAGGTAATTAAAGGATGAAAGATTAATAAACATCTTTATTAATTGTATTCTAACTAACTATGGTAACTACCTTCTCTTGAGCCTGGCACTTGACTTGAAATCTGCAGGTCACGGGTTTGAATCCCCTCACTGAACATGCTTGCCCTTTCAGCTGTTGAAGTATTAGGTGATAGTCAATCTCACTATTTGATTGGAGTAGTCCAAATGTTGGTGATGGGTGGGGTTGACTAGCTGCCTTCCCTTTAATTTATCACTTTTAAATTAGAGACAGTTATTGAAGGTAGCTCATGAGTAGTTTTTGTGAAATTAAACAAATTTTCACTTTATTGTTTGTTTGCCCTATGATTATGTGTGTGTGGTTTGGAAATATTTTTCTGAGGTGTAAGCATATGATCCAAGTTAAAAACGTTAATTTTTATTGCTGGTATTAATAGATTTTATTTTGCACAAATTATACATTTATAGATATTGCTAAGCCATAATGTAAACTTATAGCCCCCAAGCTTGTTTCTTTATTGAGATATAACAAGAAATTTAAACCTACATGCCATACCTCTCTTATCACATTCTGGCCTTCAAAAAAAGTAATTACTTCTGACATTTCTACTTTACTGAATTAGTTACAAATCCAGTTAGTTCAAGTGAGAGATTTCAAAATTTGGCCTCAGTTTCATTATTTTGATTGTGATGTTGCTTTGACCAGCTGACAGAATTTTTCAACTAATTCAGAGGTGTAGGAGGCAAATTAAAAGTGGGGGGCTCAAGGTTTATGTGACCAAGCGAAGCAAGGGAATGTGTGCTATAGATGCACCCCATTATGGCTGGAATCTAGGGTTCTCCTTAGGGCCTTGGAAGCTCTTGGGTTCTGGATGAAATTTTATGCATTCTTCTGTTTTTCCCGAGAGTAACTTTTCTAATTTTGATGCATTTTTACTGGGACAGATTCAAGGGGGGGGGGGGGCACTGCAATTTATGGGTTAGTTAGAAATTCAGTTAAGTTATAGTAGTTTAGGGCATTCTGTTTTTTGTGCATGATAGTATTTATTTTTTGTTCAAAATTGCATAGTTGAAATACAAAAATGTGGAATACCAACATTGTTACAAAAAGCAGACTTGAAAGATACACCTACAGTTCTTTGGTTTTTCATCGTCTGAGGGCAAAAAGGCCCAATGGACTGACCTCGTGCACATAGGATATACTGGATCCAAATCAAGACAAAAACCTAAACATTTCCAAATGTTGTAGTAGAGTAATTTAAAGTAGTTTTCTTTTACTTTGTTAATTTAAATTATGTACTAAGTTTGTACTTCTGGTGGTTGGAATAGTGAAATATTGTTATGCCATTTCAGTAGTTTTTAATATAACTGATTATGTATGTAAAATTATTTTTCAGCACTTTATTAACAAGTAATTTGTGTGAAATAAAAAATTTCTTGGTACAGAAATTTTGGCATAGGTTTTCCCCCTCTTCCCAGCCATAATATAGCATTAATCCCAAAATCTTTGGATGGAACACAGTGATAACATTTAGCCACATGACAAACTTTATGTGGTAATGATTTTTTTAAAACTTCCAATATATATAAATACCTCAACTACTTTAATTTTCTTATCCAACAGAATTGTGTGATTAATGAGCCAAGCAAGATTAATCATGTTGAGGATATACTCTCACCCAGGTAAAATTATAAATTTTGACTAAACCTTTTTATGAACTGATTTCATTTTCATACATGACTTTTTATGCAAATATTATACAGTTTGTTTGGTAAAAATGGTTATATTTGATATTTATTAACTTGATAGCTTAGAATAAAATGGATTGTTAGATGTGTTTGTGTAGATGTGCTAATAAATCAGTTGATTTCACTTTTATGCAATTAAACTTCAGAGTAAAGGTTTGGATCAAAGTGGTAGAAATGTTATAAAATACATGCTGTGTGATGTTAAATCATGTCTCTCTCAATTCTCCTATTTGAACTGTTGGTTCAGTGCTTTAACTTCTTTTAAGTTGAAGTCAATTAACATCCTTCTGTTTTAAAACTTTCAAATTATTGAACAAACATTATATACCTTTAACTGTCAAATGTTTAAATACCCATTAACTGATGGTGAATGTTTAAACTTAATTAAAACAATGTAAGTTTAACAGCAATCATATATTTCAAAGTAATAACTTGAACATGAACTGTATCTCAAAATTTTAAATTTATAACAAAGCTTCTTCATAAACAACATTTGCAGTTTGCTTTTGATCTACCAACAAATAGAGATTTTTGAGGTGATCCCACCCTTGAACCCCCTAAATTTCATTGAAATGAGAAAAGCATGGTTGTTTGAGAAACAATCCAGCAACTTTCATACTTTAATCTTGAATCCCTTTAGAATATTCAACATTGTCTAAAAAGTCAACCTGCCAAAATTGTTTGAGATTGACTCAATAGGCTGAGAGTAATTAACCAACAGGCTTTACAAAATAGAAATAGGGTTAAGTTCAATTTTGACCCCCTTAGTACATTCCCCATACACATAGTGTTTACATACAAATCTTGGTTGAGATAGGCTTGGAGGAGTTAGGGTGCAAACAAACACACATTTCATAGTTATATATAGATTAGCATCAGAGCTGTATTTTCTCATACTAATATTTGACTTCTTTTAATAGTTTGAAAATCATTGTTTCTTATTATTTATAGAAATTTTCAATTTAATAAAATAATTGACTTACATTTTTTTGGTTGATATAAAACAGATTATATTGCTATTTCTAAAACTACTTCAGCTTCAAAAAAATGATTTCTAGCAACATTTTTAACAATAGGGACACTAAATCTTACTCATAGTTCATTATGAAAAAATGAAAGACAGTCTATGCTAATTTGCATATCATGAAGGGTGTAGGGTGTGGTAAGCATTTTTGTTAAGTATATATTTCTGTTATTTATATAGATATGTATTATTATGCAACTAAACATTGTATATAATTATGCCCCCACTGTGAATCAGAGTGGGGCATATTGATTTGACCCTGTCTGTTCTGATGTTGTAAACAGAATACCTCAAGATTTGATGGATGAATTTTGACCAAATTTATATAAGAGGTTCTATGTACAAAGTTCTAGACCAGAATAAGTTTTGAAGGTCATGGGTCAAAGGCAAAGTGAGGCATAGGTGTTTCATAAACACAGTGTGCACTTGCAGTTTTTAGTAGATTTTACTAAACTTGTTAGTTATGTCACATTATCCAAATATTTATCCTCCCTGTTTTTGTTTTATTTTTTTGAAACTGAGAAATATTTCAAACATGTCTAAATGTAAATTTTGGTGTTAATGTAGAACATTAGATAAATGAGTAATTGAGGTTTAACTTATGGTTGCACATGCTTGTCATTAGATTTAGGCTCTACTTACTAATGTTACTTGTAAGAGGTGAATTTCTTAAACTTTTCTCTTTATTTTCAAAATGGTAACTTAGTAAATTTTTAAAGATTTTAATATGTATTAAATTTTTTTGAATTATGGCAAATCACCTTTTTTTTTAGTAAAGTGTTCAAAATTATCATCAGATGACAACTAAAGTAAATCAGCAGTAACTTAATTATTATTATTAATAACTCTTTGTAGTTTAATTTATTAAAATAAAACATAATTTAAAGTGAAAATTGTTATGGAATTCATTTATTTTTTTAGGTGTTCACATAAACAGAGTTATAGTGTACAAGGTCGAATTGTTGGGAAGTGGCTACAGCCAGTGAAGTACTCGGTATGTCCTGAAGATTTTAACATTGGCTTTATGTTGGAAGACTGTTCATCAAACCATAGAGTGTCTGTGTACTTATCTGATATTCCACGGCACAGTTTCCCTTTGGGGTTGGTACCTGGTGCAGTTGTTGAAATATCTGGTCTTAGAAGACTCTCCTCTCAGAAAGGAAATATTTACCTAAAAGCCACATCTATGCTAGGCATTGAGTAGTGAGAGTGGATTGGGAGATTAATACAGACCTTTATAGGTTTGTTAATATTTATTTGATTTTCAGTAAACATATCTTAAGAAACCTGTACATTATACTGACTAACTGACTATATTTTCAGGGTAATTTAGACCTTATACTGGACAACTGTCCTTATATTTCCAGGGTGATTTAGACTGGTTATCAATGTTGTTAATGTAATGAGAGCAGTAATATTTGTTTCAAATACCTGAAGAAATACTTTCTACAGTTAGTTGTGTTTACCTTCCATACATTTGTTGGTCTGTAATATTTGCATTTAACACCTGAAGAAATATTCCAAAACATACATACATACATACATACCTCCACTGACACTAATAGCTATTTCTCAGTCTTCTTCTTCTTTGCCATCTAATGTTGTGTTTGCTTGCTACAGTCTTTATATACCCCACTTGACTGCCCTTGGCAATATCTAATTTGCAAACGTCTACTAGATTTTAAAAAGGAGGTGTGTAACATATTATCTGACTTACAGTTACTGTTCTTTTCTCTTCTAGGGCCCCTATTGATTTCTTTTGGAACTCACTCAGTGGTGACTGTTGCCCAGTTGGGTATGCTTGTATTTAAATTCTACACCAGCAACCTCTATATTGGTTCCTGGTAGCATTGGGTTCTGTCGAGATGATGGTGTTCCACCATCTGCACGCAATTCTGGATGGTGAAATCTTATTACAATATTTCTAATGGAATGCTACTCATGGACTATCATGAGTAAAGCTAAAGGGGATTTTGCCAGTCCCTGCTGATCTTAGAGCTGAATCAGTCGAGATCAGTTTGCTTTCACAAATTAGGGAACGTGGTTCACCTATTGCATTGTCTCCAGAGACCTGTTTCTCAGGACTCCCCAATGCATATGTTTCACCCTCACTTCTATTTGTGGAGCTCGGAAGTCCTTACCACACCCAGTTCCCAGTCATTTTGGAGTGTTGAGTTTCCTCCACTCTTGGAGAAGAGGGCGAAGTTGGGGACCAACCTATGCAGGAGCCTACTCATAAAACCTGTCCAGATTTGATGCTTAGCTATCCAGTGAGGGGGTGCTTGGACCCTCTTATGAACACTGTAAGGAGGTCTTATGTTGTTCATGCAGGGGGTCTACTACCTCCTCGTAAATCCGAACGCAACAAGGTCCCAACTTTGGTCCTTGGTGGGACAGTGTTCCACATCCTCTCCATAATTCTATGGGTAAGCAGAATTATCCTTGCCCACTTGGTGGGGGAGTAAAGACAACTGTTTGTAAATCCAGACTGGATGGGTTCTGGACTTTGGTGGAGTATGGTATATGATCCCATCAATTCAGACCTGGGAAGTTGCCTTTTGTACCTCTTCAGGTTGATCAGAAGGATTGTCCACATTGGTGTTGCTTTCTTTCATACTGGAAGGGATATATATCTGAGGTCCAATTGCCCTGACCACCAACTGGGGTACCATGACTCCTTAAATCCAACCCGAGTTGTGGAACGATGGCTGTTTGGTTGGGGCTGGACCATTATACTTGTATTATATTCCACCCTTTCCAATATTCTGTAGTGAAGAGCATACCTGTTCTGGATGTAATGTGGTGTTCCCCACTTTGATACCACTTCTCGTGGTACATAGTTGTTCTCTGCAGATTCTTTCTGTATGATCTCTGTCCTTGCCGGCCCCTCTGCCTTCTCAAAGTGGGATTCTATCTGTTGGTGTCAGCAGAGGTATGTATGTTTTGGAAGTTATCATTTTCCTAAACCTCCGCTGACACTCTCCCTCCCTTCCTCCCCACTAACAGCTGATGTTAGTGACCGGAATGAGGTAAATTACAAAAAAGTGATATTATTGTCTGCATATAATGCTTATATACAAGACCTGCATAGAGGGTGTTTGAGGCCTGGCATAAAGTTTTGCACATTAGATATTGCCAGGGGCAATTGAGTGGGGTATATAAAGATTGGAGCAAGCGAATACAACGTTAGATGGCAAAGATGAACATCGAGAAATAGCTATTAGTATCAGCAGAGGTAAATGTGGTTGGAAATACATTTTCAGTTTAGGAAAATGATAACTTTCTACTTTAGGTATGTGTTTATCTTCCATATGTTTGTCTGGAGTGTTTGTATCTAATACCTGAAGAAATACTTTCTACAGTAGGTATGTGTTTATCTTCCATATGTATGTTGGTCTGTAATACTTATACCTAATACCAACAGAAATACTTTCTACAGTCCATCGTGTTTATCTTCCATATGTTTTTTGGTCTGTAATATTTGTATCTAATACCCAAAGAAATACTTTCTACAGTCCTGTATGTGTTTATCTTCTGTATATTTTCTGGTCTTTGATTGTTATAGTGAGGATAGTTCTTGAGAAGATGATTTACAGAGCAGGGTATGTCTTGAATATATTTGATAATTTAGTATTACTGTCATTTGTTGCAATGAGATTTGCTATACACGTTAATGTTTCTGGTACTGAAATAATCACAGAAAGTTTTAAAAGGAGCTTGTTAACTTAAGTGCTATCAAAAGGTGAATATACTTTCATCAAGGATGAAATGATGAAGAAAGGCCCACCTTAAAGAGTATGATATTATTTTCAAGATGTTTACTGGTCTACAGTTATTGTTATTCTCAGGCTAATTGTAGCTTGTGCATTTGCTGTACATAATGCAAATGCTTGCTGTATTTTGAGATATGGTCTTTATAGAATTATATTTGGAGAATGTAAGCTGTCAGATCTTGGATGAGGACATGCTAACATTTCATTCAAAGACTTTTTTCTAGCACATAGGTTAAACTGAGTAGCAATTTATTCATCAAGGTGCAAAGACGAGCCACGTTAAGATAAAACTACATAAACAGAAGTGAAAATCAATTCTAGACCTGCTTTCCATTACTGTTGCTACATTCTTTGGGGACCAGGCATGGTCTAGTGGTTAGTGTGCTTGGACTCTGAATCTGAGAGTTCATGGTTTGCATCTCACTGCCACGAAAATGCACTCTGCTCTTTTGGGTCTTATGTGTGTTATAAGAGTGATGGTCAAATCCCACTAAATGGGCAGATAAGAGTAGCCAAAGAGTTGTTGGTGGGTGGCATTAACTAATTGCATTTATTGTATTCTATTACTTCAAAATTATGGATAGTCAAGTGCAGGTAGCCTCCTAGCAGCTTTTGTGAAAAGTTCTAAAACAAGCTCTTTCTATGGCTTACTATTACAGAATTCTCCGACTGAAAGTAGCATATTATATATTCTTAAAGTTCATGTTAACCTATATTTATTTTTATATCCCACAGGAAAGACTTCAGTCAAGATAGCAAATCAAACATTACAACCAGGAAAACACCGACACCTTGGAATTTTTTCTGTAAAGTAACTACTGATCAGATACAGTTCCGAACATTATGCCATATACTTCTTGTTCTGCATGTAGAAATGTTTCCAGTTTGCATTCATTGTTCAGGATCTTGGCCATGTGAACAGCATTTTGGAAGTGGATGCAAAGTAGAAGCCAAAGCTCGGTAAGTTTGTAAGATTTACATTCTTTTGATAGTAATCATCACATTGTTTATGTTGAGAGTAATGAAATAGTAAAATCTTTGGAAATATGATGATTTACTGCTAGGTAATTTAACAAATAATTAAGAATTGGCTTTTATTCAGGCAATTTATATATTGTCAATTTTTGATGAAACTTGTGTTTTTTCAGTACCTTTCTTGTGGTCTAAGCCCAAATATATTTTAGTTTTTAGATATATTTTGTATAGTAGGAAAGACGTATAGCTTGCCTATGGAAATCGTATCATACAGATAAGACTCTTGAACTAAAGATTTATTTTAGCATACATGTACCCATGCGATTTTGTGTGTACATAATATTAAGACATTTTTTCGAGAAACAGTAGTTTGTTTTCAAAACCTTATTAATAAGGTATATTAATTTTTTATTGTAAACTTATCATAATCATAAAAGCCAAGTTTCGGTCAGTCATTCAGTTGGTCATGCTCAATTTCTCCAAATTTTGTAAGTTACACGAGTCCAATTCCACTTTTCTCGTATAATACTTCCTCTTTTCATTGCTCTTTCCCACTTTAGTTGAATTCAGTTGCTAATATAGGCATAAATAACTCCTAAAGTTCAGCACTTTTATTGCTATCTAAAAGCCTGTCAAAGAGGGAGTTTTATACCAAGGAACTTTGTCACTCATAAACATAAATAAGAATAATAAAGGGCCTTCTAGCATCGGAAAACCAAAGCCTATCATGATCAATCTTTCTTTTACCTAAAGAATGTCTCTTCTGAGCATCACTTCTTGTCCCAGCATTCATTGATCAGTTATTTTCTAATTGAATTATTGAAATAGTTCTCTTAAAACCACATTTCTTATAAATACTCAATCATCATTTAAAAACTTTTCATAACAAACAGCAAATTAATTTCAATTCATGCTAAATAAATGCAAATGCATATTGGAGGATTCAAATTTGGTAGGCTTTGGCATCCCATCATTTTTGACTGGCTTTTATACTAGTTTATTTATAAAAAAGATATATTTTTATATCTGTTTCTCAGTTATTTTACAGAGTAATTTTTATTAAATGCTAGTATATCTCTGTTTATTTGTAATTACAGAGACATTTAAATGAATGTGGCATTTTGATTTATGCATCCTTTCTAGTCACTTGTGGTCAATATATTTAATATGAATATTGCAATACAGCCAAACAAATTTTTAAGGGATAATTATTTAGTGGTTTTTGATTTGGCTGCATAACATATGGATGATTTGAGAAAAAGAAAAAAAATATATACATATAATGTATCATTTGTATGGCCTACACGTGTAAGGAAAGTGGCAGTTTAGATGTTTTATGTTATTGACATTTGAAATAAAAGAAAGTTTGTGTAAGTGATTTGGTTGTAGAATTATAAAATATTTTTTCAAGTGTGTTGGTAGATGATGGGAGTGGCCAAGCTATACTTCACTGCACAGACAAAAATGTTCAGAGTTTGTTGGATTTGACAGACCTAGAGTTTGAAATCTTTGCAGAATATGTCAGGACATCTGAGAATAGATTGGACTATGATATGGTATGTTTTGAAGCATTTATTGATTAAATAGACTACTAATTGGCATACATACGTACACTCTTGTGTGTTCATATATATAAAAATTGTTATTACACTTCATTTTCATAAATTATTTTTTTTATTTTACGATCTTAATGTAACTTGGTATTTAAAACTGAAGGTACTTGTTCACAGGAGGTAAATATTATAGAAAAGAGTCTGTAATGTCTATCATGGATCAATGAAAATACTGGAATTGTTTTGTCAAGCAATTATCACTTGCTGAAAATTAATGAGTAAAATATAGCATTTTAAAAATAAACAAAAATTATCAAAAATGGATCTTTTTTTTTGGCTTCAATATTATGCTTTTTCCACAATCTAGCTTATCTTACTGCATTGTGCAAGCATTTGTAACATACATTCTGAACATTAGAAGGTCAGACCAATTATTGTGTATTGAATTGACAGTAAGTTGTATAGTTTTTTTAATAGTTGTTCAGAAAAGCTATGCATTTAACTAAGATGACCACCAGAGACTCAGTGGTAAGTCTAAAGGTTTCTAACACACAAAATTGGGTTTCAATATCTGTGGAGAGCAGAACACATATAGCTCAGTGTAGCTTTATGATTAAAAATGAATAAACAAACAAAAAGTAAGACGTTTCTTTTCTTGAAATACCATCTCATAAGTATGCTAATAACATGAGATGATTTACATAGAAAGAGAGAGATTTTTTTAATGTTTTTCTTTCTGTGTCATGGTTTTTTGCCCAAATTTGTAATAATGAAATTCACAAGAATTCTGATTCTGGGAATTCACAGTAATAGGATGAATTCAGTCTTATTAGTAAACAATAAATGAAGTATAATACAGATCTTTATTAGTCTTGCTTTTTGCTAATTGGTTTTCAGGCTGATAAAGTTATGTCCTTTAGAATACCAGCTTTTTTAAAGGCATTTTTCAGAAATGCTGGCTGCGGTGTTCTTTTGACTTTCACTGTATTCGAAGTGAATGAAAAGGTTACTTCTGGTTCTTTGGTTAAACGTATATAAACCTGTTTACAAACAATTTTATTCTGTACTTGATGATGCCTTTATTGGCAAAACCATGTTTTTAGTAAATGAAGTATTTGTGAAATGTACAATTGTCTTTGTTTTTTTTCCTCGTTTCCGAATATCACAGTTTTTTCTACTTTAAAAGATATGAGAATATAACACTATATTCCATCTCACTAGGGCTGAAGATGGCCCAGTGGTTGGTGTGACATTCTATGGAATTGAGTTTATGTGGTTTATTTTCTGTTATCATACACATGAAAAACAATCGCTCTCTACACTTTGGGGCTGTGGGTGCATTATAAGAGTGATATTCAAATCCCACTGACCAGAGCAGCTCAAGAGTTGGCAGTAGGTGGTGTTATCTAGCTCCCTTTTTTCTAGTCTGTCACTTTGAAATTGAAACAGCTAGCACAGATAGTCCTTGTGTAGTTTTGCGTGAAATATAACAGACAAACAAAATGCACCCTATCTGATTTGTAGCTTATCAGGATTTTTTGAACATTTATTCAACATAAACTACCATGTTTTGGGATAAATTGAGAAACATTGTGAAAGCACATTCTTTTATTTTTTGTTTGTTTTGTATTACTTGCTATTCTTGAGTTTATTCAATTGAAGTGTTTTTAACTTTGATTTTGGTTCGCTAGTTATAGCTTGAATTATCTCAATTGAAATGCTTTATACCTTGTTTTTGGTTTTCTAATTAAAGATTGTGTTACAGCCAATTCTTGTCTAGCATCATATGTGTATCATGGAGTGAACTATTTTGAATTAGCTGAGGAAGCAAATTGTTTAACAATATAATATTATTTTATCAATTGTGTCGGTTATGAGCTTTGTTTTTTATTGCAAATCAAATCACCTATTTAGTATTATCACACCATAAAAACTTTATTTAAAACATCTTAGTAAGATGAGGATTTTTTTTAATAACGTTAGGCATCATAGAAAGGAATAACACTGTTTCTGCAGGAAATGCATCTGCACATTAATACCAAGTTTTACTTTAATTTACACTCTTTTTGTCAGTAGCATACATGATACAATAGCAGGAAGTGTAGACCACTTCAAGTCTTTTGCAGTTTCTATAAGACAGTATTTTGCATTACTATGGAGTCAGTTGTAAACCATCTCCTAGTAGCTCAGTAATAAGCTGAAGGGCTTATAACATTAACTTTAAGGGTTTGATCCCTGCATTGGCCACAACACAGCCCATTTTAGTGCTTTTCTTCAAGTAAAAAAAAAAAAGAAATTTCATGTAGTTTCTGAAACGTTTTTAAACTATATTAACTCAAGTTGCTATAATTGAATCCAATAATGGAGTTCATTATATCTTTGAATTTTGAATATAATACAAATTCAACAGTAGTAAACCAATTATACAATATTATTTTATATTGCTGATAGGTGGCGCTCTTAATATGAAATGAAAGAAAGATCAGTTGTTTACTTTATAACATTTTTCATTTCAGTGCCAGATTTTGGAATTTGATGATTTAGAGAAAACAATTTCATTCCAATAAGCAGTTAATGTAAAAATATGTACCATTTAGCAATATTATTCTCGTAAAGGAATTATCATCAAAGCTGTTAGTAGTTTTACAAGTTTAACTAAATATTTTGTGGGTATAAATTCAGAAATGGACTAGGTATATTTGCATTAATTTAAAGTTTTTAGTGCATATTATAATTCTAAACAAATGTGTGAAATTACTTGTTTAAAAATGATCTGCTGTAATAATTTTTAGTGTTTTTGTCATAAAAATAAAATTAGCAGTATACTGCATAGAATAAGTGCAATAATCTTTTCACGACATGAAGAATTGGTGCTAACAGACATAAGAACCTGTTCATGGGAGATTTTTTGTTTCAGTACAAATCTGAAGATGTTGGTTGCAATTTGCTATGTACATAAGAACCTGTTTATAGGATATTTCTTTTTCAGGACAAATATGAAGATATTGGTTGCAATTTGCTATATCCATAAGAACCTGTTTATGGGTGATTTTTTTTTTTGAGGACAAACCTGTGAAGATGTTGGTTGCAATTTGCTATATATATATTTATGAGAGAGAGAGAGAGAGATTTTGCACATACTACTGTTGCTTCACTAGGCTTTAGGGTTACTACCCAAGTATTTTGCCATAAGAGTCATGCTTCTAAATAAATTCTTGAATATGTATATTTTAACCACAACAGAGTAAAAAGCTATTCAAGGTTAGTACATTGTGAGAATAATTTGTTCAAGACATTGATGAGGTAGATAAATGATTGACATCATTCTAGGGAAAGAGCATATCAGCATCAAAGATAATTGTAATTATTGTGTGTTTGTTTTAATTCATGAAAAAAGTTATGCAGCTCTGTTTTATAAATTGAGCTTGAGTGATTTATTTCAATGACTTCTTAGTTACAGCTTAACTTTTTGTCAGTCAGTTAGGTTTTCAAAATAATAGATACCATGCAGTCAATGTACTACAGTTTGATCCCTCCTTTTTCAAGGATTGTTTTGATTTTAATAAGTACCACATAAAAGGCTTATAAAAAAATTATCTCTATAGGTGTAGGGGGATAAGTTAGCAAATTGGATAGAAGAGTGGCTAGATTAAAGAAAGCAGAGGGTTGTTACAAATGGAGTTCAGTCAAACTGGATTAATATCACAAGTGGGGTACCTCAGGGCTCAGTCTTAGGACCTTTGCTCTTTTTTGATTTACATCATTGACATAGATGAAGGGATAGTCGATAAATTATTTAAATTTGCAGATGATATTAAGGTCTTGGGTGTTGCTAGCTGTGAAGAGGATGCTGTTGATTTACAAAAGGATTTAGATGATTTAGTGAGTTGGGGAAGTAAATGGGAGATGGATTTTAATTATAATAAATGCATGATAATGCATATGGGTTATGGGTTATCATAATTTGGATTATTAATATAAATTGGATGGGAATAACCTTAACAGTGTCATGAAAGAAAGGGATCTTGGTGTAATGGATGATCAGTCTCTTATGCTATCCAAGTAGTGTGCTGTTGCTAGTGGTAAGGCAAATGGGATTTTAGGCGGTATCTACATAAATATTGAATACAAGTCTAAAGAGGTTATAATTTCATTGTACAGGTCACTGGTTAGGTCAAATTTGGAGTATTGTGTATAGTCCTGGGCTTCTTACCTTAGGAAGGACATTGAATTGTTGGAAAGGGTTCAGAGGAGGGTTGCTAGAATGGTGCTTGGGATGGAGGGGCTGTCATATAAGGAGAGGTTGAAATCTTTCAAATTATTTTATCTTGAAAAAAGAAGAGTTAGAAGGGATCTGATTGAGGTGTTTAAGATTTTAAAGGGAATTGATAGTGTTGATGCATAATTTTTTTTTTCATACTTAATGGTGAGAATGGTAGGACTAGTGGATACAAATATATATTTTGGCAGGGTAGGAGTTTTCTTCAGCCAAGACAGTTTTATTTTTCTAATAGGATAATTGGCCTTTGGAACAGGTTGCCATCAGATGTTGTAGAGGCAGTAAGTTTAAGTGATTTTAAGAGAAAGCTTTAATTATATGAATGATAAAGGCTGGCTTTAAGATATTTTAAAAATTTATCTATTAATATTTTTAGTTTAGTTTCGAGGATGGGACATCTGAGATGGACCATTAGGTCCCATGTTGTCCCAATACATTATATTATGCTAAAACCCAGTAAAAAGCCATAATCTTTTATGAGAGACTTAATGAAATAGTTGAAACTTAGCTAAATTCTAATATACATTTTAGAGAACTTTAAAAATAGTACTTAGGTAATTTTTTTTATGGTAGGTCACTTTATCTAAATGTTATAGTTATCTCTTATAGTGTGCCAGTTGTGATTCACTAAGAAAATTATTTTACTTAATTGGTAGGTTGAAGAGTAGACTTTGAATTCAGTTATAAAATATTGTGTTATAACATACAGTTAGGTGGAAGAGTAGAGTTTTAAGTTCAGTAGTAAAATACTGCATAGTAACATACAGTTAGATGGAGTTTAATTTAAGTATTAAAATGCTGTCTTACAATACAGAATTAGGTGGAGGTGTAGAGTTTTAAGTTCAGTAGTAAAATACTGTATTATTACTGGTAGGTGAATATGTAGATTTTGAATTCAGAAGTAAAATACTTAATGATAATTCTGTTAAGTGGAAGAGTAGAGATTAAATTAAGCAGTAGAATTCTGCATGGTAACATATAGTTAAGTGGATGAGTAGTGTTTGAATTTAAAAGCAAAATAATGTATGATAATACAGTTAAATGAAGATGTAGTGTTTAAGTTTAGTAGTAATATATATTATAATAATTCTCAGTTTCTGTCTGTCCTGAAAATGCCGCACATCTTACTATCTAAATGTGCATGCAGGTATACATTATTTAATTGATGTAAATATACTTTAGTAGACATTTTGTACAACAACATATTGAAAGCTTATCACAGTCTTTTAAAAAGAGCTAATGTTAGGTTGTAGAATAACATTATAAGTTTATTTATTGCTTGTATTAAGTACCGTTGAGTTTAGCCCTAACTAAACTAAAGAACAAAAGTACACAGCTTACAATGTTAATATATCTCTTTATCAAATATAAGCCATACTTAATAAAGGCTTAGCTAATGTTAGGCCAAAGGCAAGTGGACTTGTAGATTTTGATGTCTGCAATTAGAATTCTTTTGTATCGCTCTATAAATCCTGTATTTAAAGAAGTACTGTTCCAATAAAGATACTAATTTGACTGCAAATGTTTTGCAGGTCTCTGCTAGTACTACACGATAGTATAGTTACCTGATGGATTACAGTTTGAGTTCATTAATAAAATACTATTTAATAACATACATACAGTGAAGTGGAGAGGTGTAGTTTAAGCTCAGTAAAAAATACTGCATAATAACAATAAACGTACACTTAGGCATAGTTTAAAGATACCACACTAATGGAAGAATGCACAAGTAATAGATTTTATGTTCAGATTTGAATAAAATTATAATTTCATAGTTTTAAGTTTCCAACAACATCCTTTTTTTTTTGCTTAATTAGACTAGTTACTTGCATGTTTGTCTTTATCACTTAAATTCTGTTTAAGTATTGGACTGGCAAATCTATGAAAACCATTTTTATATAGTTAATCGATTTCATCAACTCAAAATTTATGTTTCAAATGATATATTTCAACACAGTTTTAGTAGATTAACTGAATATGTCAGTTGAAATATTTTTACATTGTTTAGTGAAGTAATTGATAATGTCAGTTGAACGTGATTTAGTAACGTAGTTGGGCATGACAGTAAAATATCTTAACATTGTTTTACTGGTTTAATATGTGTTAGTTGAAATATTTTTAATGAGTTAGGTGATGTAGTTGCATATTTCAATTGTTATGATCAACTGCATCATTAAGTTATGCTGAAATATTTGGACTGACATACAGAGTAATATCACTGAATTATGTTCAAATGTTCCATCTGATATGTATGCCTGCTACTGAATAACTTTTTAAAGAGTTGAGCTATTATGTAAATCAAAATCCATCATCAGTGTGTCAGTTGGCATTTAAATTATCACACTCATAAACATAAATTATATAATTTTAACAATTCCAACTGCCTTTCTATGTGCTTCAGAAACCTCTCTTAACTTACAAGTACTGTTGGTCTACTGCTGAAGTCCTATTAACGTTTTACTGAAGTCTTTACTGCTTAAATTCTGTTAAGTGTTTTGATGGAACGTTTGCTGCTGAAATCCTATTAACTGTTTCACTCGAGTATCTACAGCTTATATTGTTTTAAATGTTTCAACTACTGAAATCCTATCAAGAGTTTCACTGGATTCTATACTACTGAAATACTTTTAAGTATTTCACTGGATTCTCTACTAGTTAAAATCTATAAAGTGTTTCATTTGAATTTCTAATACTCAAATCCTTTTAAGAGTGTCAATAAGTCTCAACTACTAAATTCATATAAAGTATTTTACTTGGATTCTATACTATTGAAATTCTATTAAGTGTTTCAATGAGTCTCAACTACTGAATTCATATAAAGTATTTTACTTGGATTCTATACTATTGAAATTCTATTAAGTGTTTCAATGACTCTCAACTACTGAATTCATATAAAGTATTTTACTTGGATTCTATACTATTGAAATTCTATTAAGTGTTTCAATGAGTCTCAACTACTGAATTCATATAAAGTATTTTACTTGGATTCTATACTATTGAAATTCTACTAAGTGTTTCAATGAGTCCCAACTACTGAATTCATATAAAGTATTTTACTTGGATTCTATACTATTGAATTCATTGGAGCCTCCATTTCTGAAATCCTATTAATTGTTTCAGGGGAGTGTCTACTATTGCAGAAACCTTGTTAATTGTTTTAACTGGTCTGTTTACTTACTGCTGAAACCATATACTCTGCTTCAAAGCACTGACACCTGCTGAAATATTATCAACTGTATCAGTTGGAGCTGCTTACTGCTCTTGAAACCGTATTAACTGTTTAAACTGCAGTATCTTACCCGTGTCAACTGAATTGTGTTTTCTACCAAAAAAAAAGTTTTTTTTATAAATATATATAAAGAGAGAGAAAGAGACAGAC
>NW_013665785.1:774515-778134 GCF_000517525.1 Limulus polyphemus | reverse complement strand
TGAAAGGACGAGCATGTTTGGTGTGACGGGGATTCGAACCCGCGACCATCAGATTGCGAGTCGAGCGCCCTAACCACCTGGCTATGTATTTTTTTGTTTTTTCGAATAAAATCCACGTTCTCTTTACTAATGTTCTATCTTCCGCTAGTGTTTTTCTCTGTTTAACCTTGGAATTATTTAAAATGTTAATTTCTTGTACTCTGTGTCGTGAATAAAGGATAAACACTGATTCACTGAACTGGACTGTTCATAGTTCCTAATTGTGTTGGAGCAAAAGTTAAGACTAGTAGAGTACAATCGGATTCAGTGTACATTTTATGTGAGTTAAAAACCAATCTTAAAATCTCAGCACACATGCAAGCGTGGGCATGGATGAATATTTTACTTGTAAAAGGTTTCCAGTACTTTTGTTTTAGGCCCGGCATGCTTGATGGTGTAGAATTAATGCGCTGGTAAGAACACTCCAACTATCCCAAATTTCCATTTGAAAATAAATGGGTCCAGCATGGTCAGGTGGTTAGGGAGCTCAACTCGCAATCTGCGGGTCGCGGGTTCGAATCCCATTCCCACCAAACATGCTCGCCCTTTCAGCCGTGGGGGCGATATAATGTGACGGTCAATCCCACTATTCGTTGGTAAAAGAGTAGCCCAAGAGTTGGCGGTGGGTGGTGATGACTAGCTGCCTTCCTTCTACTAAATTAGGGACTGCTAGCGCAGATAGCCCTCGTGAAGCTTTGCCCGAAATTCAAAACAAACAAACAAACAACTTTTGTTTTATCGCATATGCTGACTTGTTTTTGAGATAAAAAAACGCTCATCAAGTAACAGAAATAACGATTTCTCCGTTTAATTTAGACTGTAAATACGCAATAGAAAAATTTTGTCGTTACCTTCATATTTATAATTTAAAATTAAATATATTTATCATTAAAATCCAGATTCTAATACTGCTAACCAAACAATGATTTTGTAAGTTGATGAAATTTGGGATATTGTTAGTGAAGCCATAATACGAGTTAGTTAAGACTTTTTTTTTTAGTTAATAGTATAAAGCGAAGTATCTAATAGCATAGGAACTGCATTTTGCCGTATTGATTTTCGATAAGAAACCCGTTTTCAAGATTTACGAAAACTTGTGGTATTAGACGCCAACGAAAAATGTTTGTCAGAAGAATGTTATGTCTGTAAAGGAATAAAGCGTCAGTTTTCTTTCTTCGTTACTGCTATCTGCACATTTTACTTTTATGCTAGAACTAAAGAATGTTTTTGCAGCTGTGACTTAGTTGTTACCTTCGTCAAGTAAAAGTTATTTTTCCAGGCTCGTTGGATTCGTACGAGTTTGTTATTGTTTCATCACCAGGAAAGATTAATACGATCTCTGTTTTAATCTCGCTCTAAGCGTAACTGCCAGGACAAGTGCGTCCTATTAAGTGCTTTTCGTGTTTCCATTGCTAACAAATAACACTTTTCGTGAAATACATTGTGTGTAAGTGTTTAGTAACGATACTTTAAGAGGAAGAAATGAAAGTTTTTCTCGTAATTTTACCTCTCGTTTTTTGTTTTGTTTTCCTGGTTCAAAATGCAAGTAGTTTCTTTCAAATCGCGCCAGGTGTTAATGATGTTTGTTGTATGTTACGTGTTGCAGCCTTTTATCATGATATTAAGGTGTCGTCAAAATGCACCAGCTTGTAAAGGCGTGATTATGGAGAAAAGTTAGTATATTATTATTCAATGTTCTTGTAATATTTGAACAACCACAAACTGGAAAACTTTTCGAGTTCAATGTTATACACAGGAAATATGTATATGCTACTTACTAATTCATATAAGAACTGGAAAATAATTAACTAGTGTAAAATACATTTCCACAGTATGTTAGTAAGATCCAAGTAAGTGGCTGTATCGTATGGATAGGCAGAACTTGGCCGGGAGAGGGGGGGATATAACACTAAATTATGACCCGGTAGTGAAGTGCCCTCTTATTATGTGCAAAAGATTATCATACAAAGTCGCTGTTTCAGTTTAGAATTCAATGGTCATGGTTAACTTAGAAAATACGATTCCCTCAGTCGTCGATTAAAATATTTTATGTTATGTCGTCAATTAAAATATTTTATGTTATGTCGTCAATTAAAATATTTTATGCTATGTCGTCGATTAAACTATTTTATGTTATGTCATCGATTAAACTATTTTATGTTATGTCGTCGATTAAACTATTTTATGTTATGTCGTCGATTAAACTATTTTATGTTATGTCGTCGATTAAACCATTTTATGTTGTGTCGTCGATTAAACCATTTTATGTTGTGTCGTCGATTAAACTATTTTATGTTATGTCGTCGATTAAACTATTTTATGTTATAAAGCCTTATACAACCATTACTGGTAACATAGATTTTGATTTACGGCCAAAAATGCTATTAACAACTAGGATACATAACTGAAGAGTGGATATGTCTTAAGATTTTATTTATTCAGGGCTAGGTGCGTCCTAGTGGTTAATTTCTTAGACTGTGAATCCGAGGGCTTATGGCTCGCAGCCCGTTGCCGAACAACGCGCTCCGCACTTTGGGATCAGAGATGCGCTATAAGAGTGGCACTTGAATCTATTTTTTTGGTCAGACAAGAATAGCTCAAGATTTGGCGGTGGTTTACTAGCTTCCATCCGTTATTCTGTCACTGCGAAATTAGTGACGGTTATATGCAGATGGTCCCTTTATGTAGCTTTGCGCGAAATCTCTGAGATAAACGCAACTAATGTATTTTTGGATACATAGTTTGTGTTTACATGTGTAGATTCCATTGAATGTATAATATTTATAAACGTGTATGTGTGTTTATAAGTAAAGAGTGTATGTGTTGTAGTTTATAGCTTAGATGTTTAACAGTATGACAACGACTGGGATATCAGGTGTGTTTGTGCTCTGTTTTCATATTTAACTTTTCATCTTTGGGTCAATAATTCTCCTCTTCTTTGGCTTTGTTTGGTGTCTTTACATCATTTCTAGTATTTTTTTTCTTTGTTTATGTACACTTTACTTCTTGGGATAAAACAGTTTTTCCGTTACGTAAAATGAGTAGAACAAGAAGTGTTCGTATAAAGGGTAAGTTGAGCAAAAGGATATTTGATTCACCAAAGTTCGTAAGCCCTCATAGAAGGCAGGACTTTGTTGACTGTTCTGTTTATTTATTCAGACGGTTATGGCGTGGCTTATTATACAGATAATTGTAGGTATAGTACCTTGAAGGATCTAACCTAGGAGCCCATGTGAAATGTCTGTTTCGTTCAAGCCACATGGTACACAACAGCATATGATACATCTACAAACCACAAGCTCAGTGGCTACAGAACAACTCCACGAATTTTCCATTAGAAAAAGTAAAAATAGTTACCCCCTCCCATTATAGCAGAAGACACCAGCAGTGTTCCATAGACACGAAAAATCGAAGGGAGGAGGATATGTATACAACCAAAATATCACCTTAACGTAGCCTCGCGCGAAACGCCAGATGGAGGTGAAATGCGATGTCATCAATATTACGCGCAGTAATTTTTTTGTTTAAAACGTATAGTTCGTCGTAAGAACGAAATGATTAACTTGCGTCTTCCATCATT
>NW_013665785.1:769070-773475 GCF_000517525.1 Limulus polyphemus | reverse complement strand
AAAAAAAAAAAAAAAAACTAGGTGGCTTAACAATGACTAACAATATTTTAGACTGGTGCTTTACAATTTGGCGTGGAAAATTGTTAGGTTTAATTTTTACTAGATGACGCGCCCGTTCAACGCATGAGGAAGACATAGGAGCCTGAGGGGTGACAGTAGAGTCAGGTCCGAACACTGTTCCCTATTCCAACCCCTGTCGTCCCTAAGGTTGCATGCTACATTTGGTGATAATCGGTTCAGCGGTTTGCCAGTTATCAGCAGACACACACACACAAACTTGTGTCAAATAATGGTATACAGATTATACTCAATCAGACCTGCGAATTTACCATGAGAAGCTTCCTTTCTTTCATATTACACACTTAAATGTGTTTACAGGATATGTTGATAACACTGTACTTGTGTTTATCTCGTGTTCTGGTAGTCGTATTTAACTATCTCAACCGTTTTACTTTGTACATTTGTGATATACAGACATATAAAGAGCGATCGGGTTTCTGTCGAATAAGATCTTAATTATAATTTACATTGCTTCCTTTTTTGTAACTGCCCACTTTTCGAAAACGACCTTTTCTTTTAGAGCTGTCAGAAAATACTTAAAACTGAAGTTTATACCATTGTCCATTGAGTGATTTAAAAATCTGAAAACTTATTAAAGTTTTGCAGTGGATATTAAATCTGTGTTATATTTGACGATTAAGTGGATGTAAATAGTCATAATTTACAGTGTGCTATGGTAGATGTAATGCACTCATAATTTACACTCTTGTGTTACGGTAGATGTAATTCACTATTAATTTACACTCTTGTGTTACGGTAGATGTAATGTGGTAACGATTTACACTCTTGTGGTACGGTGCATGTAATATGGTCATGATTTACACTCGTGTGTTGTGGAAGATGTAATACAGTCATAATTTACACTCTTGTTTTACGGTAGATGTAGTATGGTAACGATTTACACTCTTGTGTTACGGTGCATGTAATCTGGTCATGATTTACACTCGTGTGTTACGGTAGATGTAATCTGGTCATGATTTACACTCGTGTGTTACGGTAGATGTAATTCTTGTGTATTACGATAGGTGTAATATGGGCACGATATGTGTTTACCGTGGTTATGTTACTTGGTTTGCTCTATACAAGCTAAGTTGGTAGCTTCTGTTTTGGTCAGTAACGCTCTAATTGGTGGTGTGTGCGAGTCTATCGATTTGCGAAATTCGTTATTGGATTTCCAAACCAAAAGTAATATGGTAAGGTTTGATTAAGTTTTTGGGGCAGTTTTTAAATCTGGATACAGATCAAGATTATGTGAAATATCTGTGGAATTGAGAGATTAAAATAATATTCGAAAGAGTATTGAATAACCTTAGAGCTTTGTGTAAGAAGGATGTTAATTCCAATCTGAAGGCCACAGTGGAGTTAAAAGAAAATGTTAGAGTAATATGTGGCTGAACGTTTTGTGAAGATAAGTTCTATTACAAAAACAATTTCAAGTTCTGTTCAAGTGAACAGAGTAAGTGAAGGGTATTCAAAAGCCACCCAGTAGCTCAGCTCTAAGATTAAGTATTTGTAACGCAAAAATTCGGGGCACAATTCCTGCGACAGCCACAACACAGATAGCGAATTTTGCGACTTTGTGCTTAACAAAAAAAACAAAAAAAAAAATCAGTATTAAAAAAACAAGTGGCTCAGTGGTAAACCTGAAGGCTTATGACGTTAAAAACTGGGTTTCCATTCCCGTGGTGAGCACAACACAGATAGCGCATTGTGTATCTTTGCCCTTAAGAACAAAACAAACTATATGCTTAATATAAATAAATTACAATGAACGAATAAATTTTCTTCAGCGAACACAGACTACTGAACAAATTTTAATTTGGGGTCCACCGAATACTGGGAAATCTTGTTTGCTATGTTAACTATGATTTTTAAATTTAAAGTTGAAGCAGCGACGCTTTGTAATAAATACATAGCGGTCTCTTATTTCTCATTCAAAGGGGCAATTCGCTACAGGAACAAAGTTTGTGGGGTGAGGGGAGACAAGTGCCCCAGCACCTCCCCCCCCGTTCCGCCACCTGTGTTTTCAAACATAATAATAGAGACATTTCTTCTCTATTCCGCATGTAGTCTTGAGCATCCAGTGACTTTTGTCCTCTCAAGGACGATCCTCGTGAATGTTTTCAGATAACTGATCACCTGTGCGCAGCATTTGAATTTGTTACACTACCAACATCTTACGAATTGCTGTGATAAATGAGAAAAATGCATCATACCTAACGAGGGTTATGTTGAGAAGTGATGTTTGGTTATCCAAATCTTTAACACCATTGGTATACATAGGTTTTTAGTAATCTGATACGGCTAATGTAACCCCGTGTTCTTGTGAACACACAGCTCTTGTATCTTGTTGATTTAACGAGTCTATGGCTGTAATACAAACTAAGTTAAAAGGTAAAACACAACGGAATAAAGGAATTTACCTCTTTAGGATTATTATTTAAATATCCCAGCGATGAAAATATTAGGGTGAATTAAGAAGACAACAACAATATTTTATTAGGGGCCCTGTAATCTATAAGTCATAGACTCTTGGCGCATTTATAGTTTAGAGATATGCATGCAAGGAATAGGTGGGGGTTCGTAAACCCCATCAGTAGCTCTCGAGTTAATGCTTTATATGGATGCACTGAGTAAGTATTATGCATTGTAACAAGAAACTTATAAAGTTTTGTATTGTTTTGATATGTGGGAATCCAGGCTTTCTCTCAACGACTATGTTGAATGGATCATGAAGAGGTTAAAGAAATGCAAGGGAAGATATATTTATTTGACAACTTTTCTTCATGAATGATAATAAGGGGAGGTTAATGGAATATGAAATCATCTTTATGCCTAACGACCTGTTTCTTAGTTCTGAATTCACGTTTAGAGCGCGTGAGGTTTTTTTTTATCTTCCCCAACAGCAACCGTAGTAATGATCAATGCTTTGAGCCTGCGAGCATAAAGGCTTTCTCGTTCTCTTTTGAGTGGAAGTCCGGCAATAGAGACCCAGGGGTCTTCCACTGTTAGAGTTGAATTACTTAAATTGATTTGGTGGACAGAGAGTGTCCCAGTGAGCTGGTGGTTTATCTTTTATTGTCAGCAGTCGCGGACATAAAAGTCGTTGCTCGTTTATGGTGAATATCGCCAACAAGGCTGTCTGTTTCTCTCATTGTACCACGTTTCGTCTTGGTGAAATCAACATTGTTGTTTAACATACAAGGGAATTCCCACCGTCGCCTCAGTGGTCGTATAAAGATTATCCGAAATTGAATTAGATTTATTCACTGCATGACTCAACAGTGTGACCAGAGTTAATACACCAATCTGACATGTCAACATAAATAGAAAAATGCTTATAAGTAATAACTTCCTTCTTTTTCAATATGGTATGCTCTAGAGTTTTTTTTTTTCACTTTGCAATGTACTTTCTTGTTTTAGTTTTGCAGTGGATGTTAAATCTGTGTTATATTTGACGATTAAGTGGATGTAATTGCAATGTACTTTCTTGTTTTAAAGTTGTTTTATCTTGAAAAAAAGAAGAGTTAAGATCTATGAAGTTGTTTTATCTTGAAAAAAGAAGAGTTAGAAGGCATCTGATTGAAGATTCTTTAGGGAATTGATAGTGTCAATGCATCATTTTTTTTTCGTATTAAATAGCAGGGTAGGGGACATCTTCAGCTAAGGCCGTTTTATATTTCTAACAGGATGGTTGGCCTTCAAAATTTGATGGATACAGGTAAGGAAGGGCTTGGTAAATATTTGAAAGATAAGGGTTGACTTTGAGTATAGTATAGTTTAGTGAACGAGACAGCCAAGATGGACCAGCAGGTCCCTTGTTAACCTTAAATGTTTGTACATCACGTCTTACTTATGCTTTATTGACACTAGCAATCATGTATGTGCACACATAAGTATAATACCAGCACTCGAAAATGGTTTGTGAATATCATTCTTTTGTGTTGTGATGGATGTAATATGGTCATGGTTTTCGCTCTAGTATTATACGGTAGATGTATTATGGTTATGATTTTTATTCTCGTGTGTTATGGTAGATGTAATCATAGATCTTCACTCTCTAACTCTTCTGTCTTCAAGAGAAAACAACTTCATAGATCTTAACTTTCTAACTCTTCTTTTTTCAAGAGAAAACAACTTAACATATCTTGACTCTCTAACTCTTCTTTTTTCAAGATAAAACAACTTTATAGATCTTAACTCTAACTTTTCAAGAGAAAACTTCATAGATCTTCACTCTCTAACTCTTCTTTTTTCAAGATAAAACAACTTTATAGATCTTAACTCTCTAACTCTTCTTTTTTCAAGAGAAAACAACTTCATAGATCTTCACTCTCTAACTCTT
>NW_013665785.1:763864-768718 GCF_000517525.1 Limulus polyphemus | reverse complement strand
CATGTGATTAAACTTTAGACAACAGTTGCCTAATTGCAGTTCATAGCAAAACAGTTAAGTTTTTCACAGCAGTAAAGATATTCGGAATAAATGTTTTGAAGGGTGTGACGGATTTATTATTATATATTTATTTTACTATCGACGTTTGTTCAGATTAAATTTATACTTAGAAACATACATAGCTTATAGTGTTAAATATGTATTGCGAAACTCCCGCCTATTCTCCAAAGAGTAAGAATCAATAATATATGTGTGTACGTAAACGCTTGTGTTAGCGTCAGTATTGTTACGTAAAACTGAAATTTCGAGAAAGCCTCCACACGCCTATAAATATAACCAACGTGACGCGCCAAAAAACAGTATCTATTATTATTTTGCTATAGTCAGTGTGCTATAAACTTCGGAAGCCATAACTGTGATTGTTATAACGCTTATCAATCGGAAAACTTCAGATATTTGACCAGGAGGATTTACAAAGTTCGAACATTACAAATCATTTAATTTCAGTGGATTCTCATGGAACATTAATATTTTTACGAAAACATTATGTAACTTCATCGTAAAAAACTCGGTGTATGTGGCTGGTGAATAACAAAGGACAAAGCTAGATACTCTCTGTTAAGTGAATTATACCTACGTCAACTCGTTATTAACTCGTTCATCGTGAACCCTCGATGACTAGAGACTAGAAAGAAGACTTTATAATGCTTGTAAGTTTGTGAAACTTTTGCTTATAAATCATTGTTTGTAATAACTGTTATTGTAAATTGTATTGTTGTGTATTTATATTAAACCATATTTGTGTTAAAAAAAAGAAAGAAAACTGTGTGTATCAATCTTGTTGGCAAATATCATAAACTGATTATATATCGGCTTTTACTTAACTGCTAAATCCAAATTACAATTTAACTACAAAATCTGAATCATCATTTAGCTCGGTTTCAGGCCTATCAAAATTGTAATACGTAACGTAATAAGGGAGCTTAGAATAGTAATTAGTGTTTTAGGGGACAAAAATATTTAAAGTTTTTACAATTTTATTTGTTTACTTTAAACTAATGAGTGTATAGTCTTCATATCACGTAGCATTGTTAAATATGTACTTCCTTGTAAAAACAACATACAACCGAATTAAATTCAATGTTAAATTTTCAGTCTCCTTTTAGGGCTTATATATTTTTGTCTCAGTTGCGAAAGTGTTATTTTAAAGCATCATGTATGTTGTTTGATAAAATTACATCCTTTTTCTTTTCTACCGTGGATTCAGCAGTAAGTATTTTTGGTTTTAGATTGTATTGTTTAAATATAAACACGTTAATATTTTAAAGTTATCCCTAAAAATATTTCGTTAAAGACATTTTGAATTCGCTTTCATCAATAAATAATCGCTTTACGTATATCACCATACTCAGTTTTATGTACATCTCTGTTGTGTGATAATTAACATTTACGTGCTTCTTTCTCGTGGTCGTTGCAATACATGCCTAACTGGAACGACAAATCTGTTCTAACCCGATCTATTCAAAGTGTAATAATCGTTTTTATAAATTTCTCTCTAGGTTCTGTGGCGTAAAAACTGCAATATTTTCTTATTTTATCGATTTCATCAAAACGAGCGAATAAAGAAGTCGAACAATTGTTGCGAAAGTTATGTCGTCGAAGCGACATCTATAGCTTTTTTTTGGCGTTATCAGTTAAATCAGTCTATTGATGAACTTCCTTTGAAGCGACGAAAACTGAGGTCCTTTCACGAAGGGAAGATTGATAACGTAGATGCCGTTGTTTCTTAAGTGTAAATTCCAGGGTGCATAGTAGGCCACATCCACTTTTGGCAGGTTTCGTTGTTCTAAGAGATCTATACAGATCTTCTTTACCGAAGTTTGCTCACAGGGTCTCGGGGAGTAAAGGGATTAAGATACAAAACTACAAAAAACTGTGTAAATGGAAAAAGAATATCAAATAAAAGACAGGGAAATATTTTTGATAGATTACCCTCTGTTTCTGATTAATCAAAGTAAAATGTATTGCCATCAACGACGAACAAAGAGCTTCCTCGCTATTCAGAGCTTTGTGTGATGAGGATATTGTAAACAAGTAAAATGGGGTTGTTTTTCTGTAATGTATTGTTCATTCAGTGTGTACTGACATAGAGGGCGCTCAAAAATGTGTGAAATTTTTGGAGTTGCGCAACGGAGTTAAGTTTTCTAATAGTCATGTTGAAAGATCATATTGATTTCCAAACATACGTTTTTTTTTCTTCATTAAATTCTTGTTTGTTTTATTTTTCATTTTGGCTGATAATGCATGTTCGCTACGAAGTTCTTAAACGTGGTTGGAATGCATTACCGATAGATGGCGACATGTTTAAATTTATTGATTTAATCGTGCAAGAATTGATATACGAATTTCAATTCCTTAAATTTAAGCAAGTGAGTTGTTTTCAGTATTCTCTGGAAACCGGGTTTCGATAACCATGATGGGCAAATCACAGATAGCCCATTGTGTTGCTAGGTGCTTAACTTCAAACAAACAAAATATTCAGTATTCGAATGACTATCGTAAAGACCTCGAATCTTTGTAGAAAATAACTGACAAATATTAAATTCACAAATGAACAATGTTTTATAGTACACAATAAAAATATTTATATTTTATACGTTTTCTCCATTAGATTTATTTCATCTTTAGTTTTATTTAATATATGACTAATAAATCTAATGGAGAAAACAGGTTTTTATAAAGTTTAATGTGAATGAGGTCGTGCATATATTGGTCAAACTAGAAGAAAATTTAGAACAATTGAACATAAGAGAAATGTTAAAACAAAAGTGAAAACTCTACGTTAGCCCAATATGTAAATTACACTGGACATATCATCCAGTCGGGAAAAACTGTTATTTTGGTTCAGCCGAATAATATGACTGCTAGAAATATTAGAGAAACCGTTCAAATAATGAAACACAGCAAAATCAATTTGATCTTAAATAGGGATGAAGGATTAGAAAATCAGAAAGTATGTAGATGGCGCGATCGTTTTTGAATTATAAACTAGTGTCACATGACCATGGTTTTTATACTTATATAGCACATAGTAACTGTTTTTCATAGTCCAGAAGATGACGAGAAACCACGTTGAAATCTGTAGAGTGACTTTTACAACTGTTAATCGTTTTAAATAAAGATTTTAATTTTGTATTATAAAACGTTGTTCGTTTGTGAATTTAGTATTTTAGCCTTTTGATATTAAGAACTTTGTGCTTGAAAGTTACTACTCCTAAATCTGAAAATTACTATTAGCCTCACTGTCATATAAAGAGATGCCAAAATCACACATACATAAAAATGTAACGCTTATCAAAAATAAAAAAAAAGTCCATTGAGACATAAACTTATGGAACATGCAAATAAATAATTTCATCTTCAGCACCATCTTCATTATCCGTAAAAACTCTTTAATTCTTAGAAATGAAGTTTACACAAAAGCTAACATTGAACTGTTTGAGTATCTACCATTGTACGATTGTTGAGCAAAAGGAAAGCTAAGTTTATAGGAGCATTACTAAAAGTGCCAGAAAATTGTATTAATTTTCTAGCGTGAATAGGCAAGAATGCTAGAGATGTAAACATTCAGGATAAAACTTGTCTTTCCATATCCAAATCCAAAAACCACGTAATGAAACGAGGAGATTTCTGATTATTTAAACAATTAAGGATGCATGTTGTGAGACAGATGTGACTTGAATCAATGTAAATTTGTGTCTCTCTCAACTATTGGTTCGGCTGCTGAGAGTTGTGTAAACTAGTTATGAATATGACTACCGGACATATGTAGTCTGTATAGATTTTGGCTCGTTAACTCCTTCCGTTTATCATTTGTTATTTGTTGACAAGAGCCCATTAGCTCCTCCTGTATTGTGCTGGTATGTATTGATCCCAGGCCAGCTCTCTAGAGAAGCAGCATTCAAATACGTCAAAATACTTCACTTATTATGTTTAAGAGCCAGAATAAATTTTCTCAGAACTAGAATTCGTGAACAAACACAGATCTTTGTAAGAGTGTTACGTTTGTTAGTTTTTGGTAAAGAGCATTAATAAACCGTATTTTTCAAATAGAGAGGGGAGAGGTCCACCTTTGCGCAACACAAATATCAGTTGTATTTAGTCCTTTAGAGAAATATCTTGTCGATCATCTCCTCTCCAAAGGCTCTTATATGATTAAAAAACATGGATCTAAACATAAGATCTTTGTGTTAGTTTTTGTCTAGTTTTAGCTTTAACCTTGTAACGTGTAAATGGATTTTGCTTATTCCATAAGCTAATTTTTCAATTCTATGGATAATAGTATCTTGTCCACCTTCCAGGGTAAATTTCATCCCTGAAGAAGGATGATGGTTTGTCTTCTGAAAAAAAAAAATCAGGTTCATGCTTTTTGACTTATCCAAAATGTAATCCCTACTCATTTCCAAGTATCTGTACCATTTTGTGTGTCTTTTCTTAGTAGAAATTGAATTTAGAATTTTACATAACCATTGATGCCCATGATGGGAATAGCACAGATAGTTCATTGTGTAGCTTTGTGCTTAATAGGAACCAAACCAACCAAATCACTAATAAACAGATAGACTTTCATGAAATGACATTATATTAGTAAATCTGATTACAGCATAACATAATAATGATAAGCACAACATAAAATATAATTTTGCAGGTATAATTACACAGGCTTGCAAATTTAAACTTAATAAAAGTTGTTTTGGTTTTCATGATGGATTTTCCATAATTCAGCTATGCAGATTTGAAAATAATATATTAATTTTCTTCTATCACGTAAGGACTTTTTACAAATCAGGAAGG
>NW_013665785.1:756913-763835 GCF_000517525.1 Limulus polyphemus | reverse complement strand
AAACGAATATGCATCCTCATTCATCCTGATTTTTTTGTGTGAAATTTACAAAATTTAGTCTCAAAACTACATGTTGTGGTCTTTCTTTTATGTATTGAATTATGATGTATGTGGAAAAAGTGTATGTTATGGACAAAAATTGATATTATTTTTGGTTTCAGTGTACAGGAATTACTGTAGAACATGTAAAAATTTCAAGACAATAAAACCATTGCAGGCCTGTGTTATCTATTTTAGCATGTGTACCATTTTATTTTCATTAATTGTCCCCTTTGAATGGAAATGAAAGAATAAAGAATTTCACTTCTCTGCAGACTCAAATAAAAAAAATTAATCATGAATTTTTATAACAAAATGTTTTGAACATTAATATGACTCCGTTATTTGTGGGTTAATATAATTAGTTTTAATATGTGTATGAATATATGCTTATATAACATTAATGATATTACTCATTTTAAAAGTATTTTAGCTTGATTATGCTCATTGTTAAGCCTCAATATCATTGATTTTGTTCTCACTTACTTTTTAATTAACATGGGAAAACACAACAACCATCATAAAGATTTTATATTTTAATTCCATTTGGTGGCAGACATTTTTTTCATTTTGCTTTTTGATAGCCTATGCTTATATATATAAATGAAGCTAAAGTTCATTTTTAGTCTGTTATTATAGTTCTACACAAAATATTCTCAATGTATATATGTTACATATTCAGATTTATATGTTATAGGATAACATGGAAATGAATTTAGGCAAATAATTAAAAATATGTTGAGAAACGGTTTGCTTGAATTAACTCGGGTAAATATTTTGTGAAACATGGAGGGTGTCCAAGTTATCTTAGGCAAATTAGGGAATGGGTTAATAGAAATTTTTGTTATTCATTATTTTTTAGTTTCACCCAACCTTTTGGGTATACTTATTTTAATTAGTACGATAGATTGTATATATTTTTTTCTCTGCATACAGACAGCTGAGAGAGAAAGAACCGACATCGTTGAGCTAGGATTTCAGCTTTTGTGTGGGAGTGAGATTATCACCCGTCAAGTGGTGTTAGAATGTTGTTCCTATGTTAGACCTCCAAGTAAGTGATTCTTTGTTATAAATCAGTTACATGAAAATATACTTGTCACTCAAAGGAATTTAATATCTAAGGATTCAATTCTTATTGGAGAAAGTAATTATAGGGGTGTGATATATGTTATGTCTTTGAGCTTCAAATATCAAAGTTGTGTGAGACTGGAGGTCTTTACTGTAATGAATAACTTTTGTATGAGTTTTCTTTTATAAACCCAGTATGTGTGAAAAACAAGGATAAATCCATAATAATAAAAACTAGAGAAGACCCGTATTATATTCAGTGTGTTATCCTAACCAGTACACATTTATGGTCAAAATATATTTTTTTTTAATGACTTGTGTGAGAATAATTTTACTATTGAAATATATTCTAAAGACTAGAAAGATGCATCAAACAAGATGCTTAAACCTAATCATTAATGCTGAGAACAATGTATTGGCCTACCAAACTAAACAACTTTATAGCTTCTGAAGAATTTGAAGGGTAGATACGGGGAATGAACGTGATAGAAGTTACTGACTTTTGATGGTTAATTTCAGTTATTATTTGAACAAAACTATGCTGAAGGATATGCATACTTGCTCAGAGGAGGAAAATGGTTTGTCATTTTCTCCCATCACATCAGTTGTGTACACTACAGGTCTAGTATCAGTAAGGAAATCATTAAATGGTACTTGTTAATTTGATACTTGGAGATACAGAATGGAATTACACTGCCATCTAATTAGCATTCCATACAGGAAGCTTTGACTGTCAGTAATATAGATCACATATAATAAATCATGAAACCAATTAGTAGATATTGACATTGAAATCAGTCACTGAGATAATTTGTCAGATGTGTAATTATATATATATATATATCTGTTATTAAGTCTACTCCAAGAGTAATAACGTCATTGTTGTTATGTCTCTTAGTTATTCATACAAGAATATAAGTTTAGTTATGTGTATGTAGTTTATGTTTATTGTAACATAAATAAATTATAGGGTTTCCCTAGTAAACAACAGAAATACATAATTATGAAATAAAAATATAACTTATACTGACAGATATATGAGTGGAATTAATTTCTAACAGAATAATGAAATAAAAGGGACCAAGTTTTGTTTCTGTAAAGGTCATATTTTGAAGCAAAAAACTTTTATATTCTAAGATATGGTAATCTGAAACAGTTGGTTCACGAAAAAAATCAGCTCATATTTTAGAAGGGAGTAAAGTGTGTGTGTGTTAGAATGTTGTTACAATTACAGAAATGATATAGAAGTAGTTCTTTGTTCACCAAAGAAGTTTTGTAACTATTCTAAATGTAATTGTAAGAACCCATAACTTACAGCAAAGGAAAATAAGTTATAGTATAATGCTTGGAGACGACCTGAATGGGTAATGAAGAAAAACTTTATTTATTTCTTATTAATATTTGATTTGATTAAGTTTATTATCATTCACTTGGTAAGGGAGGGCTCAGAGAATTCAGAAAGCATCCAAGCCCTTTGTTTACACTGGTATTTATCCCAAATATATAATTATATAGCTATATGTGTAAAAACTTTAAAACCAAAGTAGATAGAAAGTCTTCATTATATATAATAAATTGTATTTTGTGAAATGCTATGAGCCAATTACATTTAAGCAACTAATTCCCATTATATACTTTCTCTAAGATGCTAGGTTTTGGTGTGCTTTATATGTATACCATCCAGAAGTTAGATTTTCCTGTGCTTTATATGTATATCATCTACAAGTTAAGTCGTTATGTGTTTTTATGTATATTATCTACAAATTAGGTTTTGTGTGCTTTTTATGTATATCATATATAAGTCAGATATTTGTGTGAATTGTATATATATATATATACCATCTACAAGTTAGGTTCTTGTGTGCTTTATATCTATATTTACAAGTTAGATTTGGTGTGCTTTTTATGTACATCATCTACAGGTGACGTTTTTGTGTGCTTTATGTGTATATCACCTACAAGTTAGATTTTCCTATGCTCTATATGTATATCATCTGCATGTTAGAATGTTGTATGCTTTATCTTGTGTATATATATATAAAGCTCAAAAATCTGTGTCTGTTTGTCCATTATCTAACTACTCCTAGGTTGCTGGGCCAATCTCAATCAAACTTTGTGTGATGGTAGTTTGCAACAAGTGTCATGTTAATGGAGGGTTAACTACCCTCTCCACCCCCCCCCCCCATTATTGCTGTTATTGAACATTTATTATCTTTCACATAAATTAATATTACCTACATTTATAGATGGTGCCACGTCCTTACACAAAAAAGTATTAAATTTTTTATAACACAACATACACAAAGTGTGGGCGGAAGGTACACTAATGTCTTATATATATATCTCTCTCTCTGGAGGATAGCAATGGAAAAAAAATATGGCCACCATTATTGTAATAATACATACTCAGCTGATATTTCTACTCCAACAGCCACCATAAGGCTGATATGAAAAGTTGTTTATAAGTTTTTTTTAGATTTCGATTGGATAATTTAAAATGGAAGAACTTAGGAATCGAAATCTACAAAATTCTTCAACTTACAGGACTTGTTTCTAAGTTATACCCATTTTCTACTTTGACCTTTTGATCTTTCAACTTTGGCCCATAAGACAATTATGGGGTCAATGACTGTTAATTAATTAAACACTGTGGAAAGACATTAAGAGTTGGGTATTGAAAGCACTACCTCTTCCTACAAAGTCACCCTAATAATCTCAAGGTGTATACCATGTTTTAACTATATACATATTGAGTTCTTAAAGCTTACACAAAACGTTTGGTGAGGTAATAGTGAATGCTGAAAGAATATGTTATGGTATAAATAAGTTGTGTGAAAGTTAGGATTTTTTGTGTTATTTATCATAGCATCCTTCCCCACATTTTATTAAGCTCATAACCTGGACGGGTACATCAGCTCCTATGTATATTATCTAGAAGTTAGATTTTTGTGTTATTTATCATAGCATCCATCCCCACATTTTATTAAGCTCATAACCTGGACGAGTACTTCAGCTCCTATGTATATTATCTAGAATTTAGATTTTTGTGTTATTTATCATAGCATCCATCCCCACATTTTATTAAGCTCATAACCTGGATGGGTACTTCAGCTCCTATGTATATTATCTAGAAATTAGATTTTTGTGTGCTTTATATGTATATCATCTTCAAGTTAGTTTTGTGTATTAACTCTACTATACACAGGAAATTAGGTTCTTGTGTACTGTATGTAACCTTTGGACACAATAAGTTAAGTTTCACTGTGCTTTGTACTGGTTTACTGCAAAAATAATTATATATTTGACAACCAAAACATAATGTGTTGTAAGAACCTTCATTGAAGAGGAATTATAAAGATAAGTAATAAACTTAAGTGTTTATTTATTCAACAATTTTTAGATGTTATCAGCAGCAGTAATATGCAAGTTTCATGTCAGGGATCATGTCAGAGTTGATTAATAGTTACAATTAGTTATACTAAATAATGTAGCAATTTCTAATTTTTGGAAGCTCTGTTTGAGTAAAACAAAACCGAAACTTAAAATTAATTTCTCTCTATACATATGTGTATTTTTTTGAGTATATGTGCATATTGAAGACAAAAGTTGTATCTGAAAGAGGTTAAAATACAAAACACGAGTTTGTTTTTTTTAATTTAAGAAAAAATGTTCTATCATTAGAATATCTTTAAACGAAAAAAGAAACGTAATGCTTGAAAAGCAAAAGAACGAAAAAGATAACAATCATTCTAAAATATTTATACATTTACTTTCTTCAAAAAACTTGGAGCGGCGAGAGGTTAATCTAAAATATTAAATCGGTTCCATTCAGTTGGAATATTAAAGTTTTATCTGTTTTCCCGCAGCCCGGGCTTCAGCGGACGATAAGGAAGAAGCACGGAGACATCAGCTACATCTTTACTGTCTATCTCTTTCCAAGCCACGGCCTAGAGATATAGCTACGGAATTTTTGAGTCATCTGCGCAAAAGAATATGAGAGATGATTGAAGTAGTTTCTGTGAAAACCTAAGCTGTTTTTTTTCCCTTGAAATATTTACATGGATTGAATTCGCCTAGTGGTTCCAGTTGTAACTAGCTCCCAGACAACGGCTAGCAGAACGTGTTTTTCTACACGCGCTAAACGAAGGTGTGGGAATCCGAAATACGTTTAGTTCACGGCACTCCTCGTTATTGTGTCTGGTTCACTTTCTCACAAAGATGGAGATGTTCATGTAATGAAAGTTGGCATACGCTATACGGTTAACATTTCTTTTGTAAATTGACTTGTACTTTTCAGCTTGGATAAGACTAAGATTTAATGGTATCTTTTTTTTATTATTATTAAAATAGATGGAGAACAATACTGAGTAATCAGGTTTTTGTGATTTTCCATTAAATAGAATAAACGCCATTAGAGTTCATGGCGTTTGTGAATGACCATAAAGCATTGTCGAATTTTTCTTGCCACTTACAAAAGGAGAAGAAATAAAGAAAGTAAGAAAAATTTTCCTTAACTGAGTTATAATAGATTTATATTAAACTTGTTTTAGTGATCTTATACAAAGAGGAGTAAAAGATCAATGCAGCACTAGCGGTAAAGATTCAGTAAGGATTTTTTTTTCTTTGGCAGCTGACCAGGAAGACATTGTTCTATGGTTCATACAATATATGGTGGCCAGGTGGTTAGGGCACTCGACTCGCAATCCGCGCGTCGCGAGTTCGAATCCCCGTCACACCAAACACGCTCGCCTTTTCAGCCGTAGGGGCGTTATAATGTGGTGGTCAATCCCACTATCCGTTGGTAAAAGAGTAGCCCAAGAGTTGGCGGTGGGTAATGATGACTATCTGCCTTCCCTCTAGTCTTACACTGCTAAATTAGGGACGGCTAGCGCAGATAGCCCTCGTGTAGCTTTGCGCGAAATTCAAAAAACAAACTTATTGACCTATAAGTAATTTTTAATTTTGAAATACTGTTTTTACAGAAGATTTTCCCAAAGTTCTAGAACTCCTACTTACAGTGGAAAACATATCAATGATAAACTGGTCCCAACATACTTGGTTAAATTCATTTTAAATTAGAAAATGTTCAAATCTTTCATTTTATAATCCTTTAGGTTGAGAAAAATTGAATCATTAGATTACCTCCAAAATAATACCAACTGTATTATACTAAAAAAATAGTCAGGGCGTACCCAGGAATTTAAATTCAACTGCTAAAGGTGGGGGAGACGTTAAGCACATATTGACCATATAAACCATATTGACACGTGTGCGTAATAATGTGCTTAGAAATTAACAGCATTATGTTCACCAAAATGACCGAGTCGGTATTCGTAGTTTTTTTTTTGGGGGGAAGGGGTCTTGCTTGTCCTACATATTATTAAGTTGTTGTTTCCAACAGCTTTTGAGTAATACGAATCAAGTTGTTTCAAAAGTACAGTAAAACATTAGAACTATCAGAATTTGATATTTAACTAACAAAAAAAAATGAGTACGGATCCTGCCAATTCTTTTTTATTTTAATTCATACACATTTTAAAGTGTAACTGGTTAACTACAAAAATAGATTTTACATTAAAAACACTTAACAACAATCCACTGACAATTGTATAAAGATCTTTGGTAGTAAGTATAGAAGAGTTTGGAATCGACTAGATTATTGGCAAAGCACATTGTTCCCAGATAGGCAAACGGTTTATAAGCATAAGGAAAAGTTTTATTTAATGGTGGATGAGACTACGTTTCGACATAACATTGAACTGTCTTATTCAGGTACGATCAGTAGTAAGCAATACAAGGTTTATATATCGTTACG
>NW_013665785.1:752163-756640 GCF_000517525.1 Limulus polyphemus | reverse complement strand
GAAACTCAAAACAAACAAACAAACAAACAATATATCGTTACAAAGACAAGAGAAACGGGTCTTAAATGTGACGGAAATGGTGACAGGATATAGGTAAAGGTCAAGTGTATGATCGGTAAGCAAACCTTGCCAAACAGAGCTAACGTTGCTAGAGCCATTATCACGATTTAGTGAGAGGTCGTTTACTTTGATGATTTCTATAGTTTCTAAACAGTCTCTTTATTTTTTAATTTTGGGTTGGTGTAGGAGAATAATTTCATCGTAAAGTATTTTGTGACCTGTGTTATACTAGTGATATATTAAAGCGGATACATGAAATTCACCACTATGCATGTGACTTTGGTGTTTTTTTGCGTCTTATTTCTAAGGAACGTTGCTGAGTACTGATCGTACCTGAAGCGGAAAGACCAAAGTTCTGTCGAAACATGTAGTATGTTCCACCATCAACAAAATTCTTACTTATAAGTTTATGCTTTAAAAAACAAACGGGAATCTTCATCATCGTCTAATTCTGCTACTTATTTTGTTCGTTACAGGGCAGTCCATCGATTAGCATGCCGGACCATTGTTCGTGTCCCGTTACCACAAAAAAATCGTGCTCCGCATTTTGCGGCAGTGGGCGCGTTATATGAATGGCAGTCAAATCGTACCATTCGGCCTGACAAGATTAGCCCAAGAATTGGCAGTGGGTTGGTATTAACTGGTTACATTTCCTTATGCAGCTTTGAGCGAAATCCAACGAACAAAGTTTTAGGGGAAATTTTGAGTTTCGATCCCCGAAGTGGAAACAACACATATAATCTGTTATGTAGCTTTGGTGGCAGAGATAAATAAGTTTCTTTCAATCTTAATGGTCCAGGCAGTATATCGAGCTTCAGACATTGTAGTCTAGTGTTTCACAAACGGTGGATCGTGACCCCCCCAAAGGGTCGCGAGCAGGTTTCCAAGGGGGGTCACGAGCTGTCTGCACTGAGTCAATACTTTGTTTTGTGTCCTCGAGGTGTCTGAGAGGTGCACGTATCACCTTTTTTTTTTTTTACGAATCATGACGAACAGTTTTTTTTTTCTTCATCCTTATGCAGATAATGGAGGGGCGTCGCGACGATCAAAGCTCGGACGTGTGGGAAGTCCGGCTGAGAAACACTGGTCTAGACTGTTTGTGGTTTTGTGATTCTGACTTGATGAATGCAGAAAACTTAACTATGAGTGAGATAAAGAAGAGAGAAAATGATTAATTAATTGTTACAATAAATTTCCGGTTGAGAAACATAGCCACACTCCATTTGTTTCTGTTTGTTAAGTTACAGTTGAAAATACGCCGTGTCATAGAGAAAGTACTGGAATGAGACTCCTGTCAATGTTGTCCCCCGGTGAGACAGCGGTAAGTTTACGGACTTACAACGATAAAATTAGGGGTTCGATTCCACTCGGTGGATACAGCAGATATGCCAATATGGCTTTGTTCTAAAAACAAACAAAACAAACTATTAGTGTTTATTTGTGAGTAAAAAAAAATGTTAATGCGTATAGGTTAAGTAATGTGTGTGATTGGGTCGAATAAGCTCAGTCAAGATCTTGGATACGGCCCCCTGTTGGACAACTCTCAGGTAAGCTATTAATATCCTGATATCATCTTTATGTAGAATTCAAATGAAGGAGGTAACTAGGCAACCGTATAGTGATAACTGTACAACAGGAGACTATGGACATTGAAGGTAAAACATATACAAGGTTCGAACTATGTGGTAGCACTTGTTAGGTTGTAAAAACCAAACGTAATAAGCAGTTCGTTTATTATTTGCTTGTTTTTTTGTCGAATTGCTCATAGAGAAAGCGCATTGATACCAATAAAGTTCGATACAACAATTACTTTTGAGTAAGATCTGGATTTTACTGGGACCTTTATTATGAATTGACCAATTGTATTAGCCATAGGGTTTTTTATATCATGTTAACATGGAGAAGCAAACCTTAAAAATCCTTCCATAAATAAATTTCATACCATTTTTTTTTTCACGAGTACGAGCCTGGTTCCAAATCTTGTATTCTGCTGACGAAGCGTGTTTTTCATGGGAGCTGACCCAACTATTTTGTATAATGCTGCTATAGGTAGTTTAGGACGCGTATAGAGAGTACCAGCTGTTTACTTTTAGCACTAAAAATCTTAGCTTAAGTCGTTTCTGGAAACATGGAAGCAGTGCTTAGCAGCTCCTTCTTCCTTCACCCCCCCTCATCTTTCCACGTGCAGCAAGCAAACAGCGCGTGAATGTGACGCACTCTTCTAGTTAAACAAACAGAGAAGAAAGTTAAACACACTAAACCGTATTTACTTGGAACGTGCGATTAGATATTTGGCATGTGGAAGTGTTTGTTTGTAGTTAAGCACAAAGCTACACAAAGGGCTATCTGTGTTCTGCCCACCACGGGTATCGAAACCCGGTTTCTAGCGTTGTAAGTCCGCAGACATGCCGCTGTGCCACTGGGGGGGGGGAGTGTGGAAGTGTACGGAATATGGACACTGAGCATGTGTAAATATCATAGTAGTTATATTCAAATTAAATAATTCAAAGAATAATTATTCAGTAAAGTATTAATTAGCTAATCTTGGAAAACAGACAGGCATACAAAATGGTGACAATTATTTTTATAACTGTACCACCTTTGTTAGATAGTTGTAATAGAAAGTGTAACAAAAGAAATAAATGAAGTAGTGAAAAAACCACAGGAAATGGAAGAAACTCTCAGAAGTCTGATATCGGAGAAATTAGTTTCGACACATTCGTGTGCGCCCCCCAGTGGCACAGTTTGTTCCGTTACTGTAGTTTTTTTCACTAGTTGCTACACACGATATTGTGTTTTTTTATCAAATAAATAAAACTTTTGGACCTAATAGTTGTTTTTAGTTAATGATAGGCTTCAGTTACCACTTTTATTGAACTTCAGTTGAGCATATACTGGGGTGAAAAAAAGAACAAATACAAACTGGAAAAAATATCTAAAATACGACCGAATATCTTACCGTACTAGCCAGCATATTGAGTATATAAACAAGTCTGCTTTTGTATAGAGCGAGCTATGCCAGCTAAGTTTAATTTCGATATATATATATCTTGCAGGAAGGATTTAACATACATCTATAGGGAACGACAGTAATATAAATTCCAAAAACTTAAAATGTCCAAAGTGATGTCAGAATGGACAAGAGCTATATAGTAAAATCTTGAGCGCATAGGACAGTAACGACGGGAAGCGTGTTTGTGTGTGCGATAGGGACTGTTGTACATTTAGCTACATTGTGAAACAAAATAGACAACGGAAACTCCGATATGCTCCGAATTTAATGTTTTTGTCATCTTTTGTCCAACCTGTGTATGTACGCTTTTAATATCTTTCCATTCTTTAAAGTTACATTTCACAATTTTTTAAAGATCAGACAGGCGTAGCCAAGTAGTTAACGTGCCCAAACCGAGAATCACGTGAATTCGCGAATTTATGTTCTTGTTCCGTTGCGCAAATATGCGTTTCGCACTTTGGGACCTCAGATGTGCTGTAAGAGTAGCAGGCGAATCCCACTATTAAGTCGGACAGAGTTGTCTAAGAGTTGGTTGGGACAGACATACACAAAGAATCATTGTGTAGCTTTGTACGAAGTCCTAAAACAAACATGATTTTGTTAGACATTTTGAGTAATAATGTTGAGCAAATTTGCACATAGATTGTATTTGATAACGGATTATTTGATCCCTTAAGTTTCTTTCTATCATCTGCTCATTGTTATTTGTTTTATCTAACCGCCGTCGTCATGAAGACGTATTAAATATAAAAATCTCACGGAATATTAGTGTGAAATATAATATATTATATTAACTATATAAATCTCACGGAATGTTAGTGCGAAATATAATATATTAATTATATAAATCTCACGGAATCCTAGTGTGGAATATAATATATTAATTATATAAATGTCACGGAATGTTAGTGCGAAATATAATATATTATATTAACTATATAAATCTCACGGAATGTTAGTGCGAAATATAATATATTAATTATATAAATCTCACGGAATCCTAGTGTGAAATATAATATATTACAAAGGTAGTAATGGCTGTAATTGTTTATGTAAATATTAATCTAAATATCTCCTAGTTATATACGTATAAACTGTATAATTATGATATTAAATCAGATTGCTCTTCTTTATATTTACTTTCAGCGCTTTTTGACTAAAGCATTAGTTGAAGCCCCCTAGTGGCACAGCGGTATGACTGCGGACTTACAACGCTAGAATCCAGGTTTCGATACCAGTGGTTGGCAGAGCACAGATAGCCCATTGTGTAGCTTTATGCTTAATTACAAACAAACAAAGCATTAGTTGAAGCCCCCTAGTGGCACAGCGGTATGACTGCGGACTTACAACGCTAGAATCCAGGTTTCGATACCAGTGGTTGGCAGAGCACAGATAGCCCATTGT
>NW_013665785.1:745825-752085 GCF_000517525.1 Limulus polyphemus | reverse complement strand
ATGCTTAATTACAAACAAACAAAGCATTAGTTGAATCTGCTTTAAGTTCTCATATTTTCCACTTAATGAAAACTGCAGGAGTCAATATCATTCTTCACTTGTTAATACTGTTAGAAGACGAAGTAGATATTATATCGGATACGTTATGTGCATCTATCTCGCTTTTTTTTTTAAACATTGAAAGATTCCAATGAGTTTAAGGATCAACATATAACATTTTCCAAACATAAGCAGTTTGATCTTGAGTTAAATATTGATGCGCATATATATATATACAGTGCACATACGTATATATAAGTCGGATTGTTTGTTTCTTTTAATTGAATTTCTCATTTAGACAAAAAAAAAGCTGAGTGAAATCGTCAACAGTACAGAGAAAACGAAAGTACAGCTTACGTACACTGAAAAGCAGGAATTTTCTCGCTGGGTGGTTTCTTCTTCTTTTTTCTTCCAGAAATCGACAAAAATCCTTCCACGTGCAAAGCTGTTCTATTACTTCAGCCTAGAAAGCCGCTTTTGTGGAGCTGCTATTAGTACGCCTAAAGCTGTGGGATCTATTTGACGTAAGGTAAGGAGAAAAACGAATGGAACATTTAGTTGGTTGGCTAACCTGAATGTTTCTCTCCCCAGGCAGTGCAAGATATGCCATGCTATCTGCGGCGAGCTTTACTACACCGTATATATATGTTTCTATTCATCATCGCTTCGTTCAGTTTTTTTTACAGGTGTATTATTATTGTTGTTGTTATTATTTGGAATTTAGCCAATCATGTGCCAAAAATGAATTTCGTATAATAAATTGCTTCTATGCTCCCCGGTGGCACAGCGGTAAACTTGAGGGTTTATAACGATAAAAATCGGGGTTCGATCTTTGCAAATAGCTCATTGTGTAGCTTTGTGTTTAACAACAAAATAAACAAGCTTATCTAATTTTCCTGGCATATACTTCAGCGTTCTTTAAACGTCTCGTAATCAGTTTTGAAGTAACATGGCAGATGGATCCAGTATACGCGATACGTGTACGTTTTGGAATTTTTACTCCATTTGCAGACGTAAATTGTTACGCGTAGAATAACCTTATGTTTATTGTTTTTAGCTTTCCGAAAACTAAATATGATAATGGCTAATTCTTTATTCATTGGTTTTAGTAACTATTTCACCCCGTCTCTGTGATTCAGCTTTAAGTCTGCAGGCTTACGACTCTAAAATTCGGGTTTCGATACCCGTGGTGGGTAGAGCACAGATGGTTCATTTTGTAGGTTTGCGCTTGACAACGACCAAAAGAAAGCTATTACGGGTTTTTAAATTAAACGTTCCATGGACGACGTCTTGAAAACTTGAAAGAAAATATTTAAGTATACTTTAAGTGCAGTTTTTGAGACAGTTTTAAAACTAATAACATACAGAAAATTAACATTCTGCAGAGAGAAAAATGGATGAGATACAGTTAAACGAGAATATTTAAAGTACCAGCGATATTGAAGAAATGAAACACAAAGTGATGAAACTACAGACAACTTAGAATGGTTGACGTGCCTTTAGTGCTCCTGAGGTGAACACTAAGATACAGTTTGTTTAGAACGATAAGTTCACTATTTATGGGTCGAACGTGGCCTATCGTTAACATTCAGGAGTGTAAGTCCACGGGTTCGTGGCTTGCCTCCTGTTGCCACAAATTCGCGCTCTGCATTTTGAGAACGTGAGAATGCGTTATAAGAGTGACAGACATACCCTTACTATTTGATTAGAGTAGACCAAGAGTTAGCGGTAAGTGATTTTGAGTAGCTGTCTTTCGTCTAGTCCATAAATTCAAAATTAAGGGCGGCTAGTGCAGAAAGCCCTTGTGTAGCCTTACGCGAATATCCTAAATAAATAAATCCACCACGTATGTGTCCATTCGGGGTTCGAACCCCGTGGCGTACACAACGCGGAAAGCTCATTGTGGAGCTTTGCGCTCAAATAAAACAGTTTATTTTCCAAAAATGAAGAAATGGAAACATTAAAAAAATATTTGACATTTATAGTCATAGCGTAGAGAAAATTTTCATTCTGCAGGCTGAGGGAAAATGTGAATTTTACATGAGAATATTTAAACTACCAGTGATATTAAAGAAATGAAATGAAAAGTGACGAAACTTCTTGAGAATGTTGGGAATCAAATAATCCTGGATTGAACAAAGAGAGGCGACTTGAATTTATTTAAACATGTACAATTTACTCAAATAAAGAAGAAAAAATCTAGCTTAAAGTTTCCAAGAATTAAAAAAATAAAAAGTTTAAGCGAAATATTTGAAAAGTAGACTGGCTCCATTTGCTGAAGTAACACGTAAAGCGATAAGAAAATTTGTGGAGAAAACTCTTAAATTGATTTGTTCAAGTAAACGAGTCATTAATTCTCATCCAAATTATAACTATATTTTCACAGAACATTAATAATAATTGTTTGAAGGAAAAAAAAAAGACAAAGAAACTGATGGAAAATGTGCTACCTTTACCGTCAACGAGTTTCTGTTGACGCACGAGCTGTAATGATTATTAACATTATATATATACACACATACACACACACACACAGGGTCATGTAATGTTTAGTTGTGTTGAGTTGAGTTAAACTTTAATACAAGAAATATTTATAAGAAGTTTGTATATTTGATACGTAGTTGAATTCATTCGAGTGCTAAATAATTTAACATGGAGGTTCTAATGAAATATTTATTTTAGCAACTACTTAAGCATGGCGCAGATTACTGAAAGAGGATGCTGTTACTGGTCGCTAGCCTTCTGAAGATTGCGTAAAGATACATGTTTCTTTTGGATTTCGCGCAAAGCTACACGAGGGCTATCTGCGCTAGCCGTCCCTAATTTAGCAGTGTAAGACTAGAGGGAAGACAGCTAGGTCATCACCACCCACCGCCAACTCTTGGACTACTCTTTTACCAACGATTAGTGGGATTGACCGTCACATTATAACGCCCTCACGGCTGAAAGGGCGAGCATGTTTGGTGTGACGGGGATTCGAACCCGCGACCCACAGATTGCGAGTAGAGCACCCTAACCACCTTGCCATGCCGGGCTGAAATATACATGTACAGTAGTGAATATGTGGAGTTTTTCAACTTACGTTTGTTTACATTCTGGAAACAAAAAGTTACCAAAATCTACACTGTATATATCAAAGTTTATCGTAATTTAATTTTATTATTAGCTTTTCTTAATAACCATTTAATATCTTTATACAGAATTAAAAATTGAATGGAAAGAAACTTCAGTCGTCAATTAGTTATTTTTGGTCAGTTGTAGGGAGTAATCTATACGCAGTGCAAGAAATTTGAATCTATTTTTTCAGATGTTTTCATCATTGGAAGTTATAAATATCACAGCTAACGATATATTTAAAAAGTTTAAAGACCTTTGTGAGTCAAGCTTGAGAAAGAGCCAATGTTCATAGTAATAGCTGTTTATTAAACACAAGAGAGCATAAAACTACAAAATAAACTACCTTTCATAGTCAAAGTCTTCACGTTTGGTTAAGATCTAACAATAAAATATTAGCGGCTGGACTAGTTGAAAAAATATGAATGTTATATGACATTCCAAATCTTGGCTCTCCGGTGGCGTCCTTAAAATGAAGAAACACTGATAGTTAATTTTATTTTTTATTGTTAAGCACAAGGATACACAATGGGCTACCAGTGATCTGCCTACGTAACGCTGAACCGTCGGGAGAGGGGGCTTTTTTTTGTGACATACTGATTAGATGTCAAATTTTTAGTACGGTTGGGTTTTATAGAAGTAATGTACTAAAAGACTTATTCTATACACTATTGGTAAAATTTTAAATATTAACTTTAGTAAGTGATCAAATAAGAGCGTTCAGCTTAGTTTATTCCACTAAAACACAAACCGAGACTGACAGTACTAAGCATCAAATGGTTTAAATAATATATTCTGTTCGAATCCGTAATGTGCATTTGTAACGTGCTTTTGACATATTAAGTCGTAAAGCTTATTGTTGAAAGAAAAGTATTGTTGAAATAATTAACTGCTACCTATAGTAAACAAAAGTTCTATCAAATTTACACCGTGAAATAACAAAAATAAAATAACTAAAATTATAGGAGCCATCCTTTGTCTTTATTCATCTGTGATCGTAGTTGTTCGATGAGAAGAGCTTCTTTGAATTTTCTGTCAGTGATCTGGTGGCTTTGGTGAGGATTTGTACGGAGAATGGTGATTTCAAGTTAGGTGTTACTTGTTCATTATTAGTTAAAAAAAATGATGTGCAACTGTTCTTCTTTCATGTTGTTGTTTATAAAGATCGTCAATATGTTATCCTATCCTTGTGTGTAGGGTTTCTCCTATGTACGTATGATGGCAGATGTTACATGTATGCTGGTAAACAACATTGGAGATAAGACACTCATCTTTAGATTGCAAACACGTTTTTGTAAAAACAGTTGGCTTTATTACGTTGTAGGATAGTGTACTGAGATTTTAAAAGTTGACTTTTTAGGATTGGAACTGCCTGTTCTATAACTTTAATCCTGAGTATAATTTTTATTTTCCTGGAGATAGTTTCGTCAATTAGAAGTGTTATAACAATAATCTTTTTTGTGTTATATTTGGGAAATTGTTTTTTTTCCTCTTTGTTTATCTGTGTTTTCTCATGTTGGAAGTGCGATGCTGATTTTTTGCACGTCATAGTTCTTGAAAATTTGTTCGATGTAAAAAGGTGGATATTCCTTGCTCAGAATAAGAGATTTTAGTTCGGAGCGTGTAATTTTTTTTTCATTACAGTTACGATCGATTTATGTTTAATTCTTCAATAATTTCGCGTTTATTTGGAAGCTTTGGGATGATGGGAGTTGAAGTTAAGGAAGAGAGGTTTTCTTATTGGTTTGTGAAACAAGATAGATTGTATATTATTGTCATTGTCGATCCTCAAGGTAACGCCAAGAAAATCTATGTTCTTCTTGTCGTTCGAATGATTCAGAGTGAATTGGATGTTGGGGTCTATGGAATTTAGAAAGTATAAAAATTGGATCTATTTACAGGGGGCGAGGTAGAAAAACGTCCACAAAATCCATAAAACGTAAAATGGAAAACTGAAAATTTGTATGTATCTTCCGATGGACCCAATAAACCTCCATGCCAAATTTTGTGAAGATTCATTTACAGGGGGCGAAGTAATGGTAAAAAATGCCCACAAAACGTAAAATTGAAAATTTGTGTCTACCCCCGCATGGATTTAATGAACCTTAACATCAATTTTGGTGAAGATCCATCCACACCCTGCGAAGTTGTTACATGGACATACAACAGAGAGTACTATGATACTTATATAGATATAATGTATATATAATGTTTCTTATAGCAAAGCCACATCGGGCTATCTGCTGTGTCCACCGAGAGGAATCAAACCCCTGATTTTAGCGTTTTAAATCCGTAGACTTACCGCTGTTCCACCGGGGGACGTTCAAATAAAAATAAATAAGATGTATATCTATATATCCACATGGCCATTTGGAGTAGAAAATGGTTTAGTTGATCCTACACTGTACGGAAAAAAATCAAGGTTCTGTTCAAAGTACATTTATCGTAGTTTGTGTTTTTCATTACATTTGATTTTGAGTAAAAAAGTTTTATATTACTGAAGAAAGTGGACGAAGCACCTCAGTTTTACTTACAATGCTATTGCTGAAAGAGACAAAATATAAATTGTATATAACATTGAAAAAACAGTAGAACAAAACATTCTACTACAACATTATTCTTGCTAAAAGCCAAAACAAAACAAAAACACTAGTGTTAACTCTAGGAAACGGGGTTTATCCTAACGTGAAACTGAACATAAAATGTGCAGTTGGGAAAACAATTTTGTGCAGCTGTATAAGGTTTTTTAAGAGAGGCAAACGTGGAGCAGTGTTTTTGTTTAAAATAAAACGATCAATGAACACATAAATACAAGAATATTTATTGATGCAAAACTTTATATCATCAAATCTAAGTTCGGGTGATGAACATCTTTTAGCTTCATCAATTCGAATCCTTCAAAAAAGGATACAATGATTTTAAAGTTTCCTTTTGAGTAAGGAAGTAATAATGTGAAATTGGAAATCCTATAGGCCTAGTATTTTCTAAAATTATGATAGTAAATATTGCCCAGAATGCATGTCAGAGTATATCAGACCCAATGGCTTCCGGGGGTCTCTGCCTTTCTAGCTGTTTGTTTGTTTGTTTTTGAATTTCGCGCAAAGCTA
>NW_013665785.1:740291-744852 GCF_000517525.1 Limulus polyphemus | reverse complement strand
TATTTCTTAATGGATTGCCTTGAAATTTGGCATGTGAAGTAAGGGTACAGTAGAACACATCCACTAAAAATATGTTAGTTTGGGTTACCACAGTCCGAGCTAAAGAAATTGGAAAATTGCTATACATCACTCCTGTTAATAACACACAAGTGTGTCCTGCAGTTTGTTCTGGCCACACGACTCACTACCATGTGTTTTGATAGGGAAGTGGAGGCAAAGCTGAAATGGAAGATATAAGAAAAATTTAGGTTTGCTTTTACATGTTAACGGTTTACTCAACAATCCATGGTTTGGTTAAAGCACGTTGCGTGAATGAACTAATACATAAACCTGGCTTTTAGTGTATCTTAGTGTATTTGTAACGCTAGAACCACGCGAAACTGCAGGTGTTATACAAACCAGCTTAGGTTTTTATCGTTGAAAGGCTGTAAGGATATGGCTACGCGTGTTTGAGTAACATAAAAAAAAAACAACTGGTGTCAAGTTTTGAGATGTTTATTTTAGGGACTATTCTTTGCTATTTAATGTAGATACATTATATTATCGACTCTAGAAATATATGTTCTACATTCTACAGTGTTTACAACTCCAAATAACGGACATTTTACAGCAAACGAGGAGGATTGAATAAGATTACACGACTCTAAAAGGTGGACGATGTTAGAATTCCTTACATATTTTAGTAAACAACGATTTATTTATTTTACTTATACATTGAAACAGACATTTTCACTTAATTCTTCTGTTAAAACTGGTTAAACCTTGATGCTTCTACGAACTAAGATGCATGTTTACTTACAGAAATTAGAAGACCTGTACACGACTTTAGTGTTATTCAGTTATGAGCCAATAAATCCCCAGAAATTGCTTTAAAAAATAAATATAATTAACTGAAGTTTTAGTATTATATATGTTTATTTTCTAACAGATATTTAAATATTCACGAATGTTCTCAATTTACTCTGGAATATGGCAAGGTTTGTTTGAATCTTTTGACATACGAGGTCAAAATTTAAAACTCACTCGTCAAAAGAGAGCTTTTTATCTGTAATGTATATAATAATAATATACGTTTCGTAATAAAAGTTGTCAAGTACTGAGATAGCCTAACTCTACAAATATGATTAATGTTGCCAGGTATTATTCATTGAAGATTATGGCAACGTGCATAAATGAGTTGATGAATTTAAAAACTGGAGATCAAAATAAGAACTTGTGGAAAATATTTTGTTTTTAATATTAACTGCTAAGTTAGAAATTTGACAGTTAGCATAATTAATGCTTCATGTTTATCTTAATCACTCTGCTAATTACCACAAACTGGTTACAAACAAAAACTATTTTCTAAGCTACAAACTTAAAGTATAACAAAGTTATTACTGTTTCTTTAAAGCAACACCATATATAAAGAATTAAAAATTTAAGAACTTTTAGGTGTGTTACTACATCCACAATGCCGCGAAGATTTAATTAAAAAAAATCAAATCACTAATATTGAAAACATGGAAGCTGAAATGGACAAAAAAACTTTTTTTTTAGAGTATTGAATGTGTCGGAAAACACTTATTCCATTATCATCAACGTTTGGAAACAATGTATATGAATATAATTGATTACAGATGAGGTGAAATCAAAATAATAATAAAAACATTTTTATTTTATAAAACAAATAAATTAAATCGCAATATTAAACTTCATGTTATATATATATAAGTTGTAAAAAAAAATAACATAAAAGTTTCGTCGTTTTAATACGCGCTGTTCTTAACGCAAAGGCTCAATCCCTAATTTTAGCGTTATATGTCCTGAGCCATCTTGGATTCAATACAAACGAAGATAGAATATTAATTGTAATTCAAAATACAAGGCGCAGATTATGATGGTTAATTTTCCAATATAAGAGTTAAAGAAATTTAGTTTGAGGGCTATCTTTAGGTTATTTAGATCGGATTGTTGTTTTCATAATCATTCGGGTTTGTTTAATGAGACAAAGTATGAAAATAAGGTTTTGATGAAGAGAAGTTCTTAAAATATTTATTGTGACCTGTAGTTTCCTCATATGATTAATTACTCTAAGGACAAGGTTTAATCATATGACGACTAGTCCTAGTGGAAGTGTTCATAGGTTCTGGTTTTTATGTGGTGTTTAGTTTCGTCAACGTATGTGACCTTCAAGTTTCTATTTATTTATAAACGAAGGAGTGTTAACACTTAGTTTTTATACTGAAACAAAATGTTTAATTTGTGAACTAAGTTTATATGAGTTAGATGCGAGAATAGAATACTTTTATCACTCTAAATATTTATTTTCTTAATCTGTAAATTTCGAGAACTCATAAAAGATAGCTTTTAAGAGGGAATTTTGAGCAGCGTATAGTTTTCTATGAGTTTGGAATTTGTTTTAAGAAATTTGAGAATGAGATTAGTGATAAAGTATAAGCTTCTTTTACTTAGTAAATAATGGTAAGCTCTTCTTGCGAACGCAAGTTACTGGGACATTGATTAAAGATTCCATTTAGAATAAGCGTAGGCAGATTACGTTCGTAAATAACTGGAACAAAGCTAGGTTGGTAAATATGATTTTATGATATGCAGAAGATAGAAAAATTAATACATTTGCTTTAGTTATCCCGCCTGACGGAAAGGACAGAGATCCATTTTCGTTAAGTTCAGAAGTGACATTAATTTTTGGTAAGATTTTTAGGTAATCCGTTTTTTTTTTTCGTATTTAATGGTGAGAGTTATAGGACTAGGGGATATAAATATAAATCTTGGCAGGGTAGGAGGCATCTTCAGCTAATACAGTTATATTTTTCTGACAGGGTTGTCAGCCTTTGGAATGGGTTGCCTTATGATGTAGAGGAAGCAGTAAATTTAAAGGAGTTTAAGGGAAGGCGAGATACATATTTGCCTATTGAATGATAAGTGTTAGCTTTGAGTATATATATATATATAGCTTAATTTAGTGGATGGACTCTCTGTTGTGCTTAAACGTTATGTTAAGATAAGCTAGGGATTTGGGACTATGGCTAACAGAACGAAACAATAAGAAAATGTTATATATGTCTAGGATTATGTGTTTGTGGTGTTAAAGAAAACTACTGGCCTAGGTCAGTCCAGTGACAATACCTTTTTCTTAAAAGTCGTTAAAGGTGAAATTAATAAATTTAGTTAGCGATGTTGAAGAAATCTTGGAATTGACTTAGGATGAAATCAAGATGTAGATAGGCGTATGTGTGTGCGTGTCTGGAGGAAAGAAGGTGTTTCTAAAGATTTATAGAGGAGAATATTGGTGTAGAAAGAGTTCTTTTTATCTATTCAACCAGGGCGTGGTACAATTTTGCATGCCATTACATGCCAATTGCTTAAGAATAGGGACAAGAAGACACGAGGTTATAATTACAGCTAGCTACAGATACACCATCAAATAATTAACAGGTCGTCAGAGTTTCTATGTTTTAACTTTGACAAGGCATAAGTTCAGTTATTAGATATCATCAATGATATCCTAGAGTTCATATTTATGCAGGTGACCAGTCATGTGATTTGATATGTACTATTGGAGTCCATAACCACAAATGCTTATTCGGTAATATAGATTTTGCAGACCAAGAACTGATCAGAAAAGATTTGTTAATAAAGCGTATGTCTACCTCGACCAATAATGGAAGTCGAAATTTGAAATCAATGAAATGCTGGGGTAATATGGCCCACTCTTCCAGTTCATCAACACTGTTTGGAGGTGAAGTGAAGCATTTTCCAAGAGCAACACACATCGGTTTGATGAGATTCGAGTCCGATGAGCGTGTTGGCCAGTCCATCCGCTTGTTGATCTCTTCTTCCAGAAAGCTGCTAAATAATTGAGAACCGTGGGAGGACGAGTTACCTCCATCAGTAGAATGTTCTGACAACAGCGCGTTCATATGGTATCACCAACGTTATAAGGCTGAATCCATATATGATGTTATATTTGCACTGCCATTTCGTAGCAATTAAGGCCAGATGTATAGGGGCCTAAAAATCACGTCATTACCAAATATCATCTTTCCGGAAACTATTGTTCTGATTTTCGTAGAAAGTTAGAAATGTAAGATAAAAACCAGAAATTCTTAAAGAAATAGATAATGAAAATCCTGCTGTGTGGATGTTATTTCTGAATTATTTTTCATAAAAAAAACACCAACATTCTAAAAGTGCTCAAGCGTTTTTCTTCAATTATGATAACAAGTCCTATTTAGAACAAAGTCTGCTAATTTTCAATTTCGATTTGCTTTCAGAGTCATCCAGTATTGGTCTTCTGTGAGTTAACGTTCTTCTAGTCAGTGATATAATAGTGATTCAATTAGAAAAACAAGTATGTTTTAGAGGACACTTTCTTTTTCATTATTCTCTGATGTTGGTTAACTTTTTAACCTGCCGAGTAAGAACGTCTTACTATTATGAATGCTTGATGGTGTAGAATCAATGCGCTGGTAAGAACACTCCAACTATCCCAAATTTCCATTTGAAGATAAACGGGCCCGGCATGGCCAGGTGGTTAGGGAGCTCAACTCGCAATCTG
>NW_013665785.1:707026-740246 GCF_000517525.1 Limulus polyphemus | reverse complement strand
CACTGCTAAATTAAGGACGGCTAGCGCAGATAGCCCTCGTGTAGCTTTGCGCGAAATCCATAACAAACAAGTTCTAGTGCCTGGAAAGCAGATATACTTAAACGTATTGACGGTGTTGGTATCTACATAATTTTCCTAACACCAGTTCTTACTATTGAAACTGAAAATACGATTTCTGTTTAACAGAACGTTATCGGTATACTGTTACTTTTTTGATGCGTAATACATTTTTGTAATATTTTTCTTTCTCAAACGAGCATAGGTTTAGTTCCAGTACCATTCTCTCCCTGTTTCTCACATACTTTCACAACAGACATTTCGCTTTTAATGATAAACACAAACTTATGTATATACATATAAATTCATGACTTCGCGTTTAATTAGTTAGCTTGTTTTGAAGGCTATACATATGCGCTAGCCGTACCTAATTTAGCAGTGAAAAACTAGAGGGAAGACATTTAGTCATCACCACCCATAGCTGATTGGCTACTCTTTTACCAACGAATAGTGGGATTGACCGTCACATTATAACGTCTCCACGGCTGAAAGGGCGAATATGTTTGGTGGAACGGGGATTCGAACTCGCGACCCGCAGGTTGCGAGTCGAGCGCCTTAACCACGTGGTCATACCAGGCTCGACGTTCAGTTTTTGCATGTTAAGGTTTTACAACTGCGCTTTATCTGTTTGGATTTAGATACTTCATTCTCATAAAGTATACAATGCAATCACTTTCACAACTTTTCGAAGTCGGTTTACACGTTTTGACTTAATTTCATTTTGTAAAGAGCAGTCATTCCGTTTTAAAAACACAAACATTTACATATAAAGGGAATTATTTTATAAGGCTATCGTTTTGAATTAATGATATTGACATCGTAAGTTTGTTAAGAAGGGAAATTTGTGTATGTTTTGTAAAGTACGTAATATCTTAAATTCCTGACAGGAAAAAAAGAGATTAAAAAACACAAATCACGTCCTTTCCATCCATAACTTCAATAGTGTCGCTGAAATCAACTATCAATACAGATAGATATGTGTTCTTTTAAGTATTGGTTCAATAAACAACATATTGCTTAAAGTTGGATCTTTTATTCGAGTGACGTTTATGTTACGATGTAATAAACATATTTTCTTATGATGAAAGAACTACATTTTACTTTGGATATTACACACAAAAAAAAAACAATGTTAAACTAACAAATTTGAAAACATGTAAAAATTGATGTTGAAGTAATAATTGAAGATAAGTTAAATAATATATAAACGTATATAAACAAAATGTTTGTATATTTAGATACTGTTACGTTAAAACCCTGCAAATGGTAAGTTTTTATTATATGAATACGTTGCTTATTAATATATTGTTAAAAACGTATTATGGACATTTACTATATAAATAAAATGCTTATTTTTTATATTTGTACACTTGTATTTATATTTATATATTTTTAAAAGTTATTAAAATTGCGGGGGCATAACGGAAAAGTACCCATATTTATTATGCTCTCCTTTCAACTAATCATTTCACTAATAAGTTAAAGTAATTAATCTAACCTCTGAGAGAAGTGAACTGAGATTTTTAATATCGCAGGATGTTTAGAAATTACACAGAATTGCTGAATTAGAAACTAAATTAATGTTGTTTAGTACATACAACGAAAACTGTATTGGCGATGATTAATTAAAGAGTTTTTTCCCCGTCTTTGCTTATTTCAAAATGCAATACGTATGTATAAGTACACCAGTTTAACACAAGAAATTAATGGTTTTAAATTCTACTCATTTAGTACATACAAAAAAATATTACCCATGTGATTTTATTTTACATTTTAAACTCCCGGCAAACTTTCTCATGATATTTAAAACGATATTTGCAAAACTTACCACACTAACTGTGATATATCTGCAAAACTTACCACACTAACTGTGATATATTTGCAAAACTTACCACACTAACTGTGTATGTACACAATGATAGGTTATATTAATAGACAAATAGATTGCTTGTACTAAGAGATAGAATTGTTTTCAGTAATTAAAAAAGTAACGAATATTAACATAAGTATAGGTTTTTTTATATTGGTCAAATCAATCGTCATTTATATTTGGTTTGATTTTCCGTCTCTTGTGAGATTACATAGTCTTACGACAAGTTCTTTGGATTCCAGAGTGTAATTACATACCAATTAAATATTCATAAAGTTATAGTAATTACGCTGGTAAACTTCTGGCTGTATTGGAGTTATGCGATGAACTCTGCCTTACTGATGACTTTCAGTAAGTATTTCCACGGGAAATGTATCATCTCAAAACCTGAGTTAAACTCTTATTTCAGAAAATATTTTATCATCTCTTTAGAAACGCTGAAATAAGAAATATTTATGGCCATGTCTTCAATAAATTTGTGCTTTCTGAGTTTTTGTCAAATAGATATATGCCTCACAATATTTAGTGTTGCTGTTTTCATTGTTTAACCCATATTTCTTCTTATTAATGCAGAGGCCAGTTTAGTTTTATAGAAACCAAATGCCCCCCAGTGGCAGAGCGGCATGTCTGCGGACTTACAACACTAGAAACCGGGTTTCGATACCCGTGGTGGGCGCAGCACAGATAGCCCATTGTGTAGCTTTATGCTTAATTACAATTAATTAATCAGTAGAAACCAAACAATGTCTAAATGAGTATATATCTCTGTCTCATAGATTTTTAGTGTTACTATTTTCATTGTTTAATCTATATTTCTTCTGTAAAGGTCCATTTGGTTTTATAGTAACCTAGAAATGTCTAAATGAATACAAATATTTGCCTCACAGGTGTTTAGTGTTGCTGTTTCCATTGTTTAACCCATATTTCTTCTTATTAATGCAGAGGCCAATTTTGGTTTTATAATAACCTAAAAATGTTTATATGAATATATGATCATCCCTTACCCCAGCTTGTAGATTGAAAGAGATCAAAAAGTCATATTGGTTGGGAATAGTGTACAGGTTCATAGATAGAAACAACATTTTGACAAAGCCAACAATAGCTAATGACGTTTTTATAAGCTGACTAAAAACAATCAGAAGAAAATGCAAAGTAATTTTTTCTCTAAGATCAGGAAAGAGATAAAAAAATACTAGAACAGACAAAACAACATTCTCACGCACGAGTGATCAAATTGAAAGTACTGGACAAATCTTTCTGCTGAAATATTTATGTTAAGATCATAATTATAATATAATCTCTCCCAGCAACTAATTACAAGGAACATTCGACAAGTTTCAATTTCTAAGAGTAGCAATGACCGAATAATAAGTTATTTCATGTGTTTTAGGTGGAACAGGAAAAGCATTTTACATAAAAAAAACTATAGCATTATCATTACATTTGCACAGTTATATCATTGAGGAACTCGCAACGAAGGCTGTGATAGAATATTATCTTTATTAATATGTATTAGAAAACTTGCAGAAATCTTAAGTCTTTTGAACACGCACTAAGATGTATGGTAAATGTGTCGTTTTTCTTTTGCATGCATGGGAATCTCTCGCAGTAAGTCAAGTATATTAATATACCTATAAAAAATCTAAGTCATCGTTTTTAATATACGTTAGAAAATCTACATTAAAGGAATGTTATCTTTTTTTTTGAACATATTCCAAGAAACATTTTGAAGGGGTTCGTTTTTTTTGCAGTTTTGGCTCGGTGGATTTTAAAAGGTTTATATTATTTGTCTGTTGAATTTCGCGCAAAGCTACATTAGGACTATCTGCATTATTTGTCCCTAATTTAGATGTGATGGACTAGAAAAAAAGACCACTCATTATAAACGCTTGGACTACGCTCGTCAGAACGAATAGTGGGTTTGACTGTCACTCTTATAACGCATCCACGGCCACAAAGTACAGAGCGCTATTTTGTATTTGGTGGTAGTAACGGAACGTAAACCACGGACTCTGAGATCCACAGTTTGGCACGGTAACCATCTTGCCTCGCTCAACCATTTAATGTTTCGTAGATTATGTCATAGAAAATAGTTATTTAAGAGAACAAAACTTATACCATGAACAGCTGAGAACAGCAGGTTTGAATTATACAGCCACTCCCCAGTCTGCAGTTAACGTGCCCGGACTGTAAATATATCTAAGGTTTGTGATCTGTTGCCACAAAAACGCGCCCCACAATTTGGGGCCGTGAGTGCACTATAAAAGTAACAATAAAATCTCACGATGAGCTCAAAATTAGAGAAGACCTATACGTAAATAGCCTTTGTAAAAATTTGCGTGAAATAAAGTTACCAGCCAGTTACGTCATTTCCATGAACCACCCGGGCATGATTGGTTCATGCGAATTTTGTTTACAATCCAGTGCTAATATAAGCGTTATGTTATGATTTATATTTTCAAGAAGCCAAAATATTAAAAAAAATCCATATACACAGTAATAAAGATAATTTGGTGATACCCATTAAAGAAAGGTATTACATTTGCTGCCTTTCAGTTACCATAGGAACAGAGTAACTTTCTTTAGCTATTCTTTCAGGTGAGGGTTGTTGTTGTTTGTAATTAAGCACCAAGCTACACAATGGGCTATCTGTGCTCTGCCAACCACGAGTATCGAAACCCGGATTCTAGCGTTGTAAGTCCGCAGACATACTGCTGTGCCACTGGGGGGGGGGGGGGCTCAGGTGAGGGAGAATATTATCATATCTGCAAACGATTGTTGTTATCATTATCATAAACACCGAGATGTTGAAAGATAAATCTTTCTTTTTATTCCGCAAGGTAAATTCTTTCTACTGTTTTTAATAAATATGGTATTCTGAATAAATGCTTTAGTTAAAAAAAAAACAACAGCGTGGACTATGTGAAATAGTTTGTATTAGATATATACTTTTGATATAAGGTTTGAGAAGCTTTTTGTTTCGTTTGAAATTATTGATAATGTAGAGTTAACTAAGGTATGGTTTCTCAAACGTTAAATTGGTTTGTTTGGAATTTCTCACAAAGTTACACGAGGGCTATCTATGCTAGCCGTCTTTAATTTAACAGTGTTTGTAATACCGTTGGTCAACACTACCCACCCTTAACTCTTGGGATACTCTTTTACCAACGAATAGCGAGATTGACTGTCACATTATAACGCCTATACAGCTGAAAGGGCGAGCATACTCGGTGAGAATGATTCGAGCGTCTTAACCACCAAGCTATACTCAACCGTTAAAACTAAAAGTGAAAGGATAGCATTCTAAAGTATAATAAATCTCCAAATCTTGAAAAACTGCTCTACTCTGTAGATGAATGTCTTAGCTTGATATCGCAGGAGGTGAACTTCATGGCTTTGATTGCAGTTTCAACCAGGAGTTGGGATAATGGGTTTATTCCAACTCCCCTCCCCTCTCTTGTGATGAATCATAACTACTGGAACCAAAAATTGTTAGTGGTGGATAGCTTAAGTATAGTTATTATTTTACTTGTTTAATATAATATGCCTAGTTTCTGGGTTAAGTGCTAGTTTTTAGACTAGGATGAATTATGCCTAGTTTCGGAGGGCCAATTTTTAAACTAGAATACATTATACCTAGTTTCGGGGTTAAGGGCCAGTTTTTAGACTAGAATAAATTATGCCAAGTTTCGGGGTTAAGAGCCAGTTTTTAGGCTAGAATAAATTATGCCTAGTTTCAGGGTTAAGGGCCAGTGTTTAGACTAAAATAAATTATGCTTAGTTTCGGGGATAAGGGCCAGTTTTTAGATTAGGATAAATTATGCATAGGTTTGGGGATAAGAGCCAATTTTTAGACTAGGATAAATTATGCATAGGTTTGGGGATAAGAGCCAATTTTTAGACTAGGATAACCTATGCATAGTTTTTGAGGTTAAAGTCCAGTTTCGAGAGTAAGATGATTCAACCATATCTAACGGTAGACAGACACGTGTAAAGTTTTATTTACATAAGTTTCTGGTAAACCTGAAACAAAAAAATTACATTAATTTATTCTATCCAGACCAACCACATTTTAAAGTTTTAGATACGTTTCTAAATACTTTTTTTTTATAGTTTAAGCGTTTGAATTATTTCATCATTTTTACATTTGGTGTATATTTATTTTTTATATTCAAGACATATTAACACTTAATGAGAGTTTTTTTTTATAGTCAGGCGATTGGAAAATTAAAAATACAATAGGAATAAAACTACAAGTGCAATTCTCTAGATGCAAGCGGAAACAATTAAGTTTCACATGTGTTTTTTTTTCAAAAACAAACAACAAGTTTCAGTTATAATAACTCATAAAATATATTTCTGAAAAGAATAAGTTCGAGTACAAGTACACAACAGAGATACATGATAGACTTTAAAGACTGCTTCCGACAAATCGATACTGCACGTTCAGTGATAATTGAATAAATCAATTCATTTCATTGTGACCAAACGTGACAAATATAATTATTTCCAATATATTTTTTAAATAACACGGTTACGCGCTGAAAACCAGTGTAGCAGACAACTTTTATTCGTGTCTCTAATCTTATTTAATTTCATCAGTCTTGCTGATTTATAATCATAATTCTGACGTCCTTTCTAAGTTAGGTTTTTCGAGAAGTGTTGTATGCATGATGAACGTACATTTACCTGATGGAAAAGTGGGAAGGATGGGTACACGTCACAAACTTTTGTGAGATTTATGATACACACATATATATACATTTAAGTTATAGTGAATTATTCCAGTGAGACAAATAGTACAGTGGGACGTAGTTTTTAAAAACCTTCACATTGTTGAGCTTCTGTACCTAAAGAACAACATGTTAATATCAACAGCAGGTTTTGATATGTGCTTTAAATGTCGACAGTTTTTACACTAAGACATATATATACATATACATCACATAATTACTTTGTTTACAATGGAAATATCTTCAATGAACCATATAAAATAATTTTATAATCCGCTAAAATTCACGTCATCATGACGGTGTTAGCTAGCGTTATCTTATGCTACACAGCACTCAAAGTATTAACAACAGTTTGGGTGCTTTAAACACTGCAAGATATTTTAATGAGATTGTTGTAGTAATTATAAAAAACTTTTCTTTCGCAATGTTTTCCTTTTCATATCAGTTTTCAGCCAGAAGTATTTCAACCTTATAATAAAGCTTGTCGAAAGAGCGTAAATTTATAGGTAATTTTCTGATTGGAAAATTAGGCGTAGAAAATGTTTGTTATGAAAATGAACAATATCATCAGTCAAACTTTTTATGACTGTTTGTTGTAAACTGTTACTATTGAATAGTGTGTGACAAGAAAACCAATAGGCCTAAAGTTTGTGACAAGAATCAAGTAAACTTCAGATGTTTTTTGCACATTCAAAAACTGTCTATTTTGCTTGCTTGTTTTAAAGGTACACGAGGGCTAATCTGCACACAGCTGTCTCTAATTTTGTACTGATTGACTTTTTGTTATAATTACACAGTTAAATTGTAGTTAATTATTTCAGTGAAACATTGCATTATAGTGGGGCGTATTTCTATGTTAAAAATCTTCAAACTATTGAGCCCCCAGTAGCACAGCGGTATGTCTGCGGACTTACAACGCTAGAAACCGGGTTTCGATACCCGTGATGGACAGAGCACAGATAGCCCATTGTATAGCTTTGTGCTTAAGTCCAAACAAACGGTTGAACCTAAACAACAACAACACGTTGACATCTAAGAGCAGGTTTTGAAATGTGTTCTAAATGTTGACGGTCTCTTACACTCAGATATATATATATATATATATATACACACACGACATAATTACTTTATTTACAAAAGAAATATCTGCAGTGTACCACACAAATTAACTTCATGAACTGCTAAAAGTTAAGTACATTTATATTTGAAATGACAACATTTTTTAATTATTGAATAACTAAGCACCAATAGTAAGGTCCGTTTCAAAAACTATAGTTAACAAAGTTTTCCAAGTATTTTATGTTTAACTAGATAATTACAGCTCTAACGTGCATATAATGAAATTCGTGGTAAGACGCTAACATGACTTTAATCGGTTTAACGTGAGTAAAGAGATACGTTGTGCTCATAACTGCACAATAAACAATGTATAACAAATATTAGGTATCCTGAATTAGTTTATTTATAGAAATCAAAGTAGTTTTAAGGAAGATATTACCTTTCATTAATGTGTTGTATTTGATAGTTTCGACCTTAGGGGTGGTGTGGGTGAACTGATATCAGAATTTCTTTGAAAGCAGAATATATCTAAGGTTTAAGAAGTTAGCCGTTTCCACTCGTTTCTACAGTCTTTCCAGAGTCCACTATACAACTGCATTTCGTTGCCTGTTTCTCGAACAGCTATAGATTTACTCAAAAAATCAAGCAGACTATAAATTATTTCAGAGGTGAATGTAGATTTGAAAATGGAATCGCTTGGATTCTTTTTTAGTTTTATCTTATCGTTAAAGTGCACCTGTGAATTTCCTACTATGATTTTGGTCATCTTGCAATACATTTATTGTTTTTGGAACACCAGTGCCAACAATTTTTATAGCACTGATATTTTTGACACAGAGCCACGTGATTAAAGTATAATATGATTTTTCTTTATCAGTTAACACAATGACTAAATATACACAACTAGGGACTATGAATACATTCTCGTAAAGCTGTCAAGCCCCCAGTGGCATAACGGTATTTCTGCGGACTTAGGACGCTAGGAACCGGGTTTCGATACCCGTGGTGGGCAGAGAACAGATAGCCCATTTTATGCTTAACTTCAAAACAAACAAACAAATCTGTCAAATTACATCATGCACTTGCCAAAGCTAATAATTGATTGGGTTACATGTTTATACATGCCACTGTCACCCATTACTAACTGACATTTTTTTTCGTTCCAAACCATCGAAACCTAATAGAACGTTATCATTATTTTTTCGCATCAAGTCGCAGCATTACAGATATATTTAAATACTAAATCCAAAGTACAATTTAACTACTAAATTTCAATTATCAGTTAACTCAGTTTCAGACCATTTGAAATTCTCATTACGTAAGAATTACAACTGTGAAGAACCTGCAGTATACGTATAAACAGCATAGCAACAAGTAATAGTCACCCACTCCAGAAAATAACGCCGTTTAATCAAGCAACTAACGTGAAACAAAGGATACGGGTTTACGATTAGTATGTAGTGGGTCTGCCCTTTGTAATATTTAAAGTAGAAATCCATTACACTTCGTATTTACAAGATCTGAAATACGAGCCTGAGGAGATTACTTTTCCCCTAGTTCCGAAGGACTTGAATAAGGATGTCCTTAGAAGTTGGTTATTTGGGACGTTTTAGCAGAGAACAATCAAGGACGGATCACACACACGCACACGTTTCGTAGTGTTCATATCCGGCAATTTGCCTGGTCATGGGAGAATGATAATGCCTTGACCTTCAATCCGTTATTTTGTGACTTGGGCTGAGTGAGTGTACATATAAACAGGAGGCTTAAACTTCAACACTGCTTAATCAATTTAACCAATAACAAATTCGAAGATGGAAGAAAACGTTAGAAAAGAAGTCCGGGCCTCACAAGACGTTAAACTCTACTAAAATTAGCAAGTAAAAAATATTTTGATCATTGTTATCTACATTTTCTAGGTATTGTTTGTTTGTTTTGAATTTCGTGCAAAGCTACACGAGGGCTATCTGCTCTAGCCGTCCCTAATTTAGCAGTGTAAGACTAGAGGGAAGGCAGCTAGTCATCACCACCCACCGCCAACTCTTGGGCTACTCTTTTACCAACGAATAGTGGGATTGACCGTCACATTATAACGCCCCCACGGCTGAAAGGGCGAGCATGTTTGGTGGGATGGGGATGCGAACCCGCAGATTGCGAGTCGAGCGTCTTAACCACCTGGCCATGCCGGGCCGTTTTCTAGGTAACTATTAACTAGAATGAGAGAGGTGAAACTTGTTTTGCGTTACAACTTGTCTAGTTAGAAGGATATTTTAAAGCATACTCCACATTATACTTTTGTATTTGTCAGCATTACTGGTTATTTTTCCAATAATCAATTATTGTAATTATGTGATAAAAGATTGAAACTAAGACTTATTTATTCTTTAACATGCAAATAAAAAGTTTTTTTTAAATCAAATAATTTGGAAAAACCAAAGAAAAGGTGTTTGTTTGTAATTAAGTACAAAGCTATCTGTGCTCTGCCCACCACGGGTATCGAAACCCGGTTTCTAGCGTTGTAAGTCCGCAGACATATCGCCGTGCCACTGGGAGGCGAAGAAAAGGTGTTCAAATAGATAAATACTTTTAGATTCATTGTAAATACCTAATCTATCTGAGATACATCACTTTAGCTTTTAGCTTTAGCTTTTACAGTTTTGGTCTTCATTTACCTCTTAGTCTGTGTTCTCTTTCTGAGGATTTATTATCTGAAAGTTAGAACTATTATTTTCCCAAAGAAAATAAGCTCAAAACTGATATTGAGCCAGGTTGAAATACTGTTAAAGTATTATTTATTATTATTATTAAGCATTATTTATTTTTCGGACGTACATAAACTGAGGCAATAAAAATATATAAAAAATGTTAGTGACAAATTGTGTAACTTCGGTGCGTACAGTAATATTTCTTGTACTTGCACATGCATCCTCAAAGCAATTAATTCGCAAAAGACGCAGGTCTTCGACATGAACCATCTCCGTCAAGTACATTTCCAGGCCAAATAAATTAAAAAAAAATAGGAAAAAAAGTAAACAAAGACATTGCCTTCATAACTCGGCTATCGTACTTGGGTGCGCGCATGTTGTAAAAGAGAGATGTTCCAAGAACACGATCCATTTTGGTTCTCACTTGCGATGTTCAAGCAAATATATATAAGTCACTCAGCAGACAGAGCCACTTTAAATCGTAGAATTCATGAATCTATAATGAGGCTTTCGTTGAAAGATGCGGCGGTTTTAGAATATAGACTGTTGATGGTTGTCACTCCACAAGTTACGTTCTCCTGAGAGTCTGAAGGTAGACAAGAAGCCATAGAGTCTTGAGCTAGATTACATGTTTCTATTCATGAGGGGCAGGTTTTGGGTGCGCAAGTAAATCACTGCAGCTGGTTTTTTTTATTATTATTTATCTAGCTACGTGATTGTCTATTTCTTAGTACGCGCGTAACTGAAATGGGAATATATATATATATATATATAGTTTTAGTATTTCTAAATGTATGAAAAACAAAGGGGAAATTAATTAAACCCAGATCAAAGTGACATACAGTAAGATATGTTTTGTAATCATTCAATAGCAGCTGGGACGTGACGTCTAATATACAGAGAAGTTGTGAGAAATTAAGCAACAAACGAGCATAAGGTCGTTTTAGAAGAACAACTAATATTTAGGAATACATAGACTATCATATTACTAAAGAATTCTCAAAAAGGCACACACACATACACAGATATATTTCCACATACATATTGTTTACTGAATCTAGATTGGAAATATCGAACAGTTCAGTGTCTCAGATCTTCTCGATTCTTTAACAGTAAACATGAACCTGAGAAGTAATTATGTATTATAGATTTTCTGATTGGCAGAATGAAACAGCATAGCTCATCAGATCATATAGATGGCTATACGAAACAGTTTCGTAAATCATCTTACATAGAAGCTGTTGTTTGTAATACGAAACAACCCAGTACATGAAAAATCTGAATGTTTTGTAACTTACTGATGTTCGAAGAAGAAAGAGGAAGAAGTGCACGTGCTTTAGATCTTCTGGATCCACTATCAAATAACATAACTTGAAACACTTCGTTGCAACATCTCTTGATTCTCTGTGTGTTGATACGGAATATTGTTATTCATAAAATAAACCTATCTGGCTTGCGAAACGTGGCTATGCTTGATACGATAACTTGTAACTCTCAATGTTCTTACTAATATAACAATGTTAGTGAAATTATCTTACAGATGGGCTAAACTTGGCTCTTAAGAAATATAGATCATTTGAATTATTCATTACAAAGAGTAACTTTTGGCGTGGCTATGCTTGATACGATAACTTGTAACTCTCAATGTTCTTACTAATATAACAATGTTAGTGAAATTATCTTACAGATGTGTTAAACTTGGCTCTTAAGAAATATAGATCATTTGACTTATTCATTACAAAGAGTAACTTTTGGCTAAGAATACGCGAACGTTCGTGAAATAGAAATATATGCACCATTTTTAAATCCTCACACTTTCTCACACAGACTAAAAAAAAAAAATAATAATAATCCACTCGAGACATTCCTCATTATTCAGTTAACTGCCATCCGATACCTGCTTGCCATCACGCCAAATTGTGGCTATATTCTTACGCACCAAGGTGAAATTTAAAAAGCTTTCTATTTAAGGCAGTATTCTAAGGTGCTCAAAGAAACAGTTTCGCCTCAATGTTAATCACATCGTGGATTAAATATGACAGTTAATTATTAACATACAACTAGAATCACTGTCTAATGCTGTTTTTTCATTATATGACAATCGACGTAACAGTCAAATCTAAAGAAATATAAACTCCTCCTTTAGATAATACCACATTGAAGAACTTAGAACCTCATTTCAAAAGTTTTTGTTTTCTTGTACAAGGTTTTAAATACACAATATTAAAAGTTACTTCCAATCTTTGGCAGTAGCTAACTTTAGGAAGTCACTCCAATTATTCCGCTTATACGTACATTGTAGAAAAGAAAACAGCAGTCTGTTCAATTTAGCCTTTTCTTCTATTACTGTGCATGTATTTACTTTAAGAAAAGTACTTCAAAAAACATGGCGTATAACGCCTTATACTGGAGAAGCGTGACTTATTGACCAGTATTTCGTGTGACGTTACATTACAATAAGACTGATAGTAATTTGTATCAGTGCTATTATGTTTATTTCTCCAGGAAACCCGTTTGTAAAGGGACCAGTAAAGAAAGATTTGTGAAAAATTATCAGTATTATGGTGATGTAACTTCATACAAACTACATACCAATACACCCGGCATGGCCAGGTAGTTAGGGCGCTCGACTCGTAATCTGAGGATTGCGGGTTCGAATTCCCGTCTCACTAAACATGCTCGCCCTTTCAGCCGTGGGGGCGTTATAATGTGACGGTCAATCTCACTATTCGTTGGTAAAAGAGTAGCCCAAGAGTTTGCGGTGGGTGGTGATGACTAGCTGCCTTCCCTCTAGTCTTACACTGCTAAATTAGGGACGGCAAGCGCAGATAGCCCTCGTGTAGCTTTGCACGAAAATTGAAAATTCAGTACAGACTTCGCGAGAATGTGGTTTTATACACAATGATATTTGATATGTTGTAAATGAATACATTATACTGCTAGAGATACCACTTAGATGGAGGTTTCGTATATTGTATTCGCAGCTGGCTTGAAAAGCTTTGGTAATGTGCGAAAGGGCTCGTCGGCAGTGACGTGCGGCACAAAGATATACTATTCATTTTTTCTTGTCGGCAATTTGAAATATCGAACGAGTGTAGAATGATTTATATAGAACGAGTGTAGAAAGATTTATATAGAACGAATGTAGAAAGATTTATATAACTACAGATCAGTACTTCAAAAAACGATTCAATGTTGGTTGGCACATCCATAGAGTCCCAAGGAAGCGAAGTTAGATATGTCGTTTTAGAAGCCCCCCAGTGACCCAGCGGTTTGTCTGCGGACTTACAACGCTAGAATCTGGGTTTTGATACCCGTGGTGGGCAGAGCACAGATAGCCCATTGTGTAGCTTTGTGCTTAATTACAAACAAACAAACAAACATCGTTTTGAAAAATATTTCTTGTGAACAACTTTGTAATATTCGGAAAATCAACATCGCGGATGAAACCAACAGAACTATGAACAGTAGTTTTATAGTACTGTTTATATTGTTTCCGATACCAAGTTTTCAAGTATTAGGAAAAATACAGAGTGAATTAATAATTGTTATTTAGCAGTTAATTAAGATTGGTATATATAAACTTCTTCGACATGCACTCGTGCGATCAACAACAACAACAAAAACTGGATGATCACACGATGAGAATCCTAAAATCTCTTCTGAAAGTAATACCCTGATATTTAGAAGTAACAATTTTAATTCCTTTATTGGATGAAAGGAAACCCGAAAAGCCGTTCCTCTTGTAGGGTTGGTTTAGCAGAAAATGCCTCACTTATTAAATTCTAACATACACACCTACGTAAGTATCATGAACAATCTATGATAAAAGAACCGCTTTTGAATCTGTCAGGCATTTGAGGATTCTAAGACACCGGCTGTACCAAATATCCTATGTTCCTTTGTCTTGCTGGTTTAATTAAGAATTCAAAAGGATTATAATAAAAATCCTTGATAGCACGTTGCCAATAAAGTAATTTAAATGATAAAACATTTGTACTATTAGGAGAACCATCTTAATAACTGGAGTTAGAGAATGCTTTTAATCTCTTGCAGGACATTTAAACACAATTGTTGAAAAACATTCAATAACAATGGTAAAGAAATAATGCATTAAGATGGAAAAAAATATGTTAGAAAGTGTATTATTTAACATGAATCATTCATTTTAGTAGCCCCCCTTCCACAGTGGCAGAGCGATATGTCTGCGGACTTACAACGCTAGAAACCGGGTTTCGATAACTATGATGGGCAGAGCACAGATAGCCCATTGTGTAGCTTTGTGTTTTACTTCAAACAAACGAATTCTTTTAGTAAAGATAGTAATTTTTCACTGTAACATCTGGTCTCCAATAGTATGTTCCTAAAGTAAATAGCATAAAACTGCGATCATGTATAATGATTAGATAATTATAAGAATAATATGATGTGTTGCTAAGCAGACACTTAAGGACCCAATGAATTCAATTAGTTCAAAGAACAGAATACAACCCCTCCTCCCCTTACAAAAGCTACCCTATATTACAGATACTTTTACCTTATTGCAAGGAACGGCAGGTGGTATTTCGATTTTTTCTTCCCACTTTTGAGATCCCACTCTCTCTATAGTCCTTTTATATAATTGGGTGACATTCCGCGTGTTTTACTTTGATAACTTGATTGTGTAGGATGTGTCTCAGAGCTAATAGCTACACAGAGGTAATGCGAGGTTTACCTCAGAGATTGCGAAGAAGTTATTTGTGTACGTTTTCTGTCTCAGACTGGAGACTTTTCGAATACCGCGAAATACTCGACATAAGACAAGAATGAAATTGCTTGGTAAAAAGAATTCGTGTAATGTTGTTAAAGATCCCTTGCAGGGACCATCCTATAAGTTCGAGTTGTTAGCAACGGATGGTATATTTTAACATATTTTATATTTTTTTTGTGGTAAAGTAGGGCAATAAAATATGCCTACAAAAAGAAGGTTAAGTGTAAAACGCATGCTTTTTAATATATTTTTATTGTTTATTTTGTAGTTTCTATAACTTATTTCCAAAATGAGATTTCATGAAATAGTTTTCTACAATCGAATGTTTTTTCGGTTTCATTCCTAAACATAAAACTTAGAGTTAGTGTTCATTAATACAGATGGAGGAAAACAACAATCACAAACTCATCATTGCCTGCAGCATACGACCACTTCCAAAAATTGCAGACAACTTCTGTGTAAAGCTTTGTAGCTAGCCGTACAAAAATTTCAAAAGAAGTCCATTAATGCTTTGCTTTTTTCTAGGTTATAATAAATAACATGTAAGAAGGAAAACGTTTACTTAAGGCTTACTGAATATCTGAAAATATTTTTTGTAAGCCAGAAAAAGTAACAAGAGAAATTATCATTTTATTTTCAGTGCAACGCTGTTTCAATGCATTACGTGCGATTCTTCATTCATGATAATTCATATGAGAAAACTCTCTTTAGTTTTAGCTGTTTATTTTGTTTATTTGTTTTTGGAATTTTGCGAAAAGCAGCTCGATGGCTATCTGAGCATCTATTTAGAGAACGAAGACATACCTCATGTCATGCTATTTACAAGCCAATAAGAATAAAAGTAACAAAGAATTGCTAGGACTTTATTTTATCCATCAATGTCAAATATATCAATATCCATCTTTAAGCGTAAAATCACCCATGTATATTTTTAAAATTCTCTATGGAATTTTTCTTCTGATGCACGATAATGTAATACATTGTTTTAATATAATCTCAAGCCTATCAAGGCAGATCCTCGACCACGGAATAATATATTGTATAACAAAGAATAATTAAATTAATCGTGAATTTAAAATCTCACTACTTGATTTCAGTTAACAGATTGAAAGAATGGGTATTGACATATATAAAGCCCACAGATACATTATAATGTGTAACGTGGATACATCAATTAGTCAGCTAACTTTCTTTGGTGTAGATATAGAGATTGTAGTTCTTAAAATATTGTTATGAAGTTGATTGCTAATTAGTTTGACTAGTTTATAGAAAAACAACAACAAATTTTCCATGTTTATATTATCTCAGTATTCAGGAGTCCAAATTTTAATTATAACAATCACTTTATGGATAAGGTTTATGTACAAGAGGAATACACATACCAACCTGCCATAAGTAAAACTGCCTGAAGATATGTAGATGGACAGCCAAATACACACACACACGCGCACGACAACATTACGCTCCTGTCTCTCGTGTATTTGATTGGATTAACATTTATACAAATCATTAATTCGGTACTGTTACATACTTTGAAAAGCAAGTATTATTTATATTTGACATTAATAGCATGCTTGGCTTTCTGGATATTTTACTTATTCTATTAAAACAGTTAGTTTTACTTGATGGATTTAAGGAACTACAGTGTAGGATTTGCAGTCCTTGTTCTTACGCTCTATTATCGGAAAGAATTCCAATTCCTACACTAAACAAAAATGTCAACAGTGTAATGTACCACGACTATTTGGGTCACTAATCTCTAGATAGAGATATTATACCTAGATTTGATGAAGCAGAGCCGAGGCTACTTTATCAGTCGAAGCAGTACTAGCCTAACCAACAGATCTTGCACACGTTTCCAAACAGCCAACAATCTATGGAGCCACACATCCGTTTACCCGAATAAAATGATTCTAGATTAGACTTTATCTTGACGTGTCGTGTGATCCCATAATCCTATAAATTATAGTGCACTGTATCCAGCTTCTTTCTTCTATTATTGCGTTGGTAGCCATGACAACCGTTAGGCCTATATTTGCTGCTGCAGCTGCTTGAGATTTCAAGAGACATAGAGAGAGAGAGAGAGAGAGAAAAAAAAAAAAAGATTTCGCGACATAGCAGTTAAAGAAATAAAATCAAGTTTATTTCTAATAAGATAAACGGTTATTGCTAATAGCTAGATATCTCAGGCCACCAATTTTTCTCAACAGACGCGTAGTGTTTAATATATAAACACTTTTGAAATCCGATCACCCTAAAAACTCACTTTACACCAACTGATCTATAACTGTAATATTTTAATCACTTGCTTAAGACCCCCAGATGATACCCAGAAAATTAAAGTTTCTTAAAATCTAGAGATAAATGTTATTGAAACACATAATTTAAATTTTTGACGACAGGCGGTGCGCTTTCTTTTAGACACATAACATCGTCTGACTAAACATAAAAAAAACTGGTGCATGCGCAATATACAACTTCAACTATTCAAAGACAGAAAAAGAAAGGACAGCTAAAGTACCTATGAAACGCTTGGTATTTTTCATTTAGTAATTATTTTCAGTACCAATACAAGCTTACATTATTAATCCTATACATTATATGGAGGCAATGATTTTTATCAACGTAGCTACATGAATTATTATTATATATAATTCATTATTTATATATAATTATTATTACATATAATTAGATATGTATATATTTTTGATAACCGTTCTATCTATCTACGAATAAAAACCAGAGAATCTTCATTTATAAATACAATAAAACATGTCTGTATGCTTATGATATGGTGTTTTCTGTTTGGACGTAGTTCGTGTAAAGCACGCCATTGTATTCGAAACACGCAGATGTAAGAAATATAGCTCACTCTGATAAAACATAAAAATTAAAACTGGAAAAGTGGTTTACTTTTTTTGAACCTGAAAAAAAAGTTGTTGAGCTGAAATTATTTTAACCTAACTTAAAAATCACAACTATATGCTATTGACATGATTGTTTTAAGCTTAAAATTATTTCATAAAAACACTTAGAACTCAAATGATTTTTTTTTTAACATCAAAAGTAATTTTTATAAACAAATTTTAAAGATGAAATCAATACATTTAATTATAAGCATAGATGAAGCTAAGAAAAGTAACGTCTCCCAATGGGTCAGCGATAAGTTTACGGAATTTAATGATAAAATCCGGGGTTCGATTTCTCGCACTAGACAAAGCACAAATAACGTATTATGTAGTTTGCGCTAAATAATAACAACAACAAGTCAACGTATTAATGAGCTTTCATTGTGACCTTATAGCACATGTCAGTGTAGTTTTAGGTAGAAACACGAGCTAGTGACTGTGTGTAATACTTCAAACATAATATATAGTTGACCGAAAGTAACAACATGAAACACATTTCAGTCAAAACAAGTGAACTTAATAACAAAATGACACACTTTACGATACACAAAAGTAACAGAGTATTTTTCTCTAACGTTTTTAAGGACTTTTACCATTATGCGTTTTCGCAATTATTATTTTAAAAAAAACTTAGTTTTTTACGTCTTGCACACTTTCAGTATTTTTTACGACTTGCACACTTTCAGTATAGAGCCTTTACTTATATACTGCAGTGCGTCATTTCGAGGTGAGAAAAAGCAGTTAAAATATTGAGCTTTTCATGAATCTATTTTCCCTTCAATTAATATCCATATTATATATTACTCTTAGTTTTTGGCCCCGATGCTACTGTATAGAAGGAATAGCGCGCCTAAGCAGTTAGAATATTCCTTTTAGCTAATAATTTTTCAAGCCATACTTATTCGATTTCTCAAAAACTACCAATTATTGTTGCTTTTGAAAAAAAAAATTAGCTCCCTAATTAGAAGTTAATGAGTTTTTTATTGATCTGTTTATCTTTCTGTATATCTTTTGTCTAATTAAAATACAGTATCTAACATAGATAGTGAATAAAATTGATGAGACGACAAGAATATCACCAAATATGAATTGGTATTATATTCCAAAAAGTAGATCTACCAGCTTTGTCTGTACAGATAGCCCGATGTGGTTTTGTTTTAAGAAACACACACACACACACTGTACAATATACGGTTCTGTTCTGGGTTTGGTAGTCAGGGCGTTTGACTCACAATCTGTGGATTGTGGGTTCGAATCCCTTCACCAAACACGCTTGCCCTTTTCGGTTGTAGTGGGGGACGTTATAATTTGACGATCAATCTTACTTTTCTTCATAGAGAGTAATTCAAGAGTTGGCAGTGGGTAGTGTTGACTAGCTGCCTTCCCTTTAGTCTATCACTTCTAAATTAGAGATGGCTGGCGCAGATTGCCGTAAAGTAGCTATGCGCGAAATTCAACAAACAAAGGAAAACATTCTATTCTACTCCCTCATGGTGATTTTTAGTACCTAGGTACCCCCCACAGTCGCAAAGCGGAATGTCTGCGGACTTAAAACGCTATAAACCGGGTTTCGATACCCATGTTGGGCAGAGCACAAGTAGTCCATTCTGTAGCTTTGTTTTAACTACAAACAAAAATATAAAAGAAACAGTACTTAGGTTTTTAATTTTAGAAGCATGAGCAGTGTGTTTCATCGAGTTAATTTCAGCTTAAAACGAAACGACCCCCCAAACTATAGAACTAGACATTTCTATAACCTCACATTTACACAAGCAGACTAATATATCTCTGTATCATTCATTTTTTATTAGGTTACTTAGAGGTTTTTTTTTGAACGAAACAAGAAACAACTTTTAAGGATAAAGTGAGCTTCTTTGAATGGTTATTTGTTAGATATATCAGTTCTATAGTTCTCCAATAACATAAAAACGTTGACTATTTTTGTTTGTTTGTAGTTAAGCGCAAAGCTCACTGGCTTTTCAAACATGTTACAAATTACAAGAAAAATATTAGTGCTAAGATTTTTTTTTTACTTGCTCTTATCATGGAAATGTGGACACCATCTCTCACAATATTCAACAATTCTTAATCGATCATATTACAAGGTCCTTGTCGACACTCTTCTGCTCCCCCCCCCCCTATCCCCGCTTTTAAAATTCCTGATACTGGACTGAGATTTCTCCGTCCTACAAAACATGCTCGCCCTTTCAGCCGTGGAGGCGTTATAATATCACGATAAATCCCACTATTCGTTGGTAAAAGAGTAGCCCAAGAGTTGATTGTGGGTGGTGTTGACTAGCTGCATTCTCTCTAGCCAGTCTCCCAGTGGCACAGCGGTATGTCTGCGGACTTGCAATGCTAGAAACCAGGTTTCGATACCCGTGGTGAGCAGAGCACAGATAGCCCATTGTGTAGCTTTAGGCTTAAGTTCAAACAAACAAACAAACCCTCTAGCCTATCACTGCTAAATTAGGGACGGCTAGCGGAGATAGCCCTCGTGTAGCTTTGCGCGAAAATAAACATAAACCAAACCAAACTTTTAAAACTTAAAAGAAATAATGTTCTTAGGTTGCTTTCAGTATACCTTTTTGTTAGTATACTTGGACGTAAAGCCTTTTAATTCTTTTTTCAAATTTCGTAAACTATTCGAGAAACAAACAAACTAATATGAAATACTAGTAATAAAATAATGAAACATGCATAGAAAGATATGTAAACCTTTATTTATTTGTAGAAATTATCATTCGTGACCAAATTAGATTCGAAAGAGATAACATAATTTGAAATCACGTGAATGAAAGCCGGAGTCTGACAGAACTTCTATTTAAGACGAGAGTGAATAAGTAGCCGGAATTAAACCTCCTCTATAACCGTACATATAATATTTAAAGCAACGTTTACAAATAAATATAAACTATTTGAGTGTCAGACACATTACGTTTTCGCAAAATGAATTGCACGTGGTTTTAACATTTTCAACCCACGTGTTTCCGTATGGGCATAATTCCGGGAAACTATAAAGTTGTTGTACTCATTTATTTTTACGTCTCTTTCCTTGTTTTCCTGCCTCATTAGAAGCAACCTCCTCCCTACAACTGGCTGAATATGATGAATGATAATTCTTAGACATAGGATGTTATGGGCATAATTACGCATACCTGCTTCTAAATTATTTTGGTTACAATTTCATTTTACATATGAGGCTTGCAAAGAATGGTTGAATCTGTTAGAGGGTGTATCTCCACCGCTTTATGTATCCTACTGTCATGGATATCTCTTACCAAAGCACACTTTAGCTTTTTTACACTGTATCCACGTTTCTTATTTTCCATCATGTGCGATGCTAAGCCTAGTTACCCGGATATTTTTAAAGCATCCGAAGTAAGGTCACGTTGTTACGCTCTCTTTTCTTTCGATAATAAAATTTATATTCTTATAATAACAATCTGAATATATGAATTTTCTCATATAGCTTACGTTAATCGAGAAAACCTTAACACTCAGAATATATCGTATATTTATCGTATATATATATATTTCCAGTAATTTTCAACATGATATGTTTGGTATTCATGCATTAGAGGTACGCCATCACCACAAAGTAAGGATTGTAGCATTAGTGTAAGGAATTTCTGTGTCTCAGTAAAGTGCGTCAGAACATGATCAATAAGCAGGCGTAGCTTAGAAGTCAATTAGTGCGCGAGGTTGAAGAGATAAAAGACACTAGCATAGCGTCTATTGAGAACCTTTGACTGGTTATCAGTAGAAAATAGAGATAGTGAAGAAATGCATGATAGGAGATTAGGAATAAGACCAAGTGATAATTGGATGCATTGGATACCTGGAGACCTCATCTAATTCATCACAATCAGCAGCTTGCTGTTAAACTTTAGATACCAGAAACTGTATTCTTAAGCCGAGACTGGACCAAACTGATAATCCAAGGAAATACTAATAAAAAAACTGTGCTTTGATAAAGGGAGATTACTATGTTAATTCTATATAAAATAGGTATAATTTTCAGTAAATACATTTGTGCCATTTAGCATTTTGTCAAATACGGCATAGTGAATTCATATTTCGTAGTTGACAAAGAAATATTTATTACTAGTTGGTTATGAAGTTGTTTGTAAATAAAGCTAGTTTAAAACATCACCAGTAAAACTGTATTCCATTCGAAACATGTGATTTTCTTTATTTTTTATCTATCTCATTATCGTTTATTTCGATGTTTTCAAGTTGAATGATAAGCCGAGAGAGGGCGATCCAAACGCATTGATTGCAGTTTTCCCTTCCAACTGTAGAAAAGTTATTAAGAAATTCGCGAAAAACTAATGCTGTGGATCTACTTTTAGAAACAAATCACAATTGAAAATTAAAATTAATTTCAGATGGTGTAGTGCGATGAAAATTGTCATCAGCAGTCTGTAATGTCTCTAAACATTTATAGGTAGTCTGTAATGTCTCTAAACGTTTATACGTAGTCTGTAATATCTCTAAACGTTTATAAGTAGTCTGTAATGTCTCTAAACGTTTATAAGTAGTCTGTAATGTCTCTAAACATTTATAAGTAGTCTGTAATGTCTCTAAACGTTTATAAGTAGTCTGTAATATCTCTAAACGTTTATAAGTAGTCTGTAATGTCTCTAAACGTTTATAAGTAGTCTGCAATGTCTTTAAACGTTTATAAGTAGTCTGTAATGTCTTTAAACGTTTATAAGTAGTCTGTAATTTCTTTAAATGTTTATAGGTAGTCTGTAATAGCTCTAAACGTTTATAAGTAGCCTGTAATGTCTCTAAACGTTTATAAGTAGTCTGTAATGTCTCTAAACGTTTATAAGTAGTCTGTAATGTCTCTAAACGCTTATAAATAGACGAAACTCTTTTGAATCATTACCTGCTACATAATTCCCTTTTAAACAACTAAACATCTGAAAGTTGAAATCTTTATTAAATGGTAAGTTAAAATTATAACACATAATTCCTCAATAGTATGGAAAGTAAATTTCAGATTTGGACAACTTTTTATATCTTCGCAGGGCATAAATATTCATTGGAACACTTTTAATTTGACGCTACAAGATTTTCTTTTCATATCTTCAAATAATGTCATAAACACACAGTAAATAAATCTAAAACTTACATTTCAGTAAATGTCATGAAACTATATTTACATATTGATATAGACTGCTTATAAATTTTAGCCTTACATTTCAGAGAATGTCATGAAACTATATTTACACATTGACATAGATTACTTATAAGCCTTACTTTCACATCTTAGTAAATGTCGTGAAACTATATTTACATACTGACATAGATTACTTATAAGCCTTACTTTCACATCTTAGTAAATGTCATGAAACTATATTTACATACTGACACAGATTACTTATAAGCCTTACTTTCACATCTTAGTAAATGTCATGATACTATATTTACATACTGACATAGATTACTTATAAACCTTACTTTCACATCTTAGTAAATGTCATGAAACTAGGCTTATGTATGGACATAAACTGCTCCTTCTTCCATTATTTTAAACTATCTTGTTGAACATAATGTTAAATATAATGATTTTATGCATAAAACAGCAACAAGAATATTAAGCAATTATTCTTTGGATGTTTCGAAAGTTTGAAAATCAATATCTATTCCTTCTGAGGGTAAATAGATTGGATTGGCTTTCTTTTTTAATATCATTAGGATTTCATTTGTAGTACATATTATATTTGACGTTTGAAACACATCTACAGTTTGTTAGAAGAAGCTCTAAGCGATCTGTAGGACATAACTGTTTGGTTTATTTGGAGGTTCGCGCAAAGCTACACGAGGGCAATCTGCGCTAGCCGTCCCTAATTTAGTAGTGAAAGACTAGAGGGAAGGCAGCTAGTCAACAACACCCACCGCCAATTCTTGGGCCACTCTTTTACCAACAAATAGTGGGATTAACCGTCACTATATAACGCCTCCACGACTGAAAGGGCGAGCACGTTTGGTCGGACGCAGATTCGAACCCGCGATCCGCAGATTGCGTGTCGAGCGCCCTAACAGCCTGTGTTGAACTTGCACTACTACGTAACATTGCATTGAAACTACCTATCATCTTCTCACTATATAGATAACTCGGTTAAAATCTTGCACTAATACGTAACATTGCATTGAAACTACCTATCATCTTCTCACTATATAGATAACTCGGTTAAAATTTTGCACTAATACGTAACATTACATTGAAACTACCTATCATCTTCTCAATATATAGATAACTCGGCTAAAATCTTGCACTAATACGTAACATTACATTGAAACTTTATCATCTTCTTACTATATAGATAACTCGGTTAAAAAGAAAGGAAAAAATAGACAGCGTATCAGTGGTTTGGAAGCACACAACTAGATTTCAAACTCACACATATAAAAAAGAAAGAAACTAGTTAAATTGTATTGTTTTGTTCGGGAAAGATACACGATATCCTGTTACGTCCTCGCACATGTATATGTGTATTGTCTGGTTGCTTCCTTAACGTAAAGACATTTAACATCTAGCCACATTCCGTATTCATGTGAAGATATGTAATGTTTCTCTACTTCCCTTAACTTGATGTTAAGTAATTTTTAGATACTTCTCATTATTTGAAGGTACGTAATATTTGGCTACTTCCCCAAGTTTGTGAAAATACGTAATTCCTAATAATTTCATTACGTGAAAATATGCAGAACATAATAACTTCTTTAACAAGAACGCGTGTAATTATCTGTTTTTTTATTATGTTTTTACGTAAGTAAAATATTTTAAGGAAATACAATGATAAGTTTATTTCAAAAATAATATTGAAAGCAATCATAATTACAATATTTGAGTTAATTATATAAGATTTTGAAAAGCATCTTTAGCCATCACAACTTAGCTTCAGTGTTAAACGTGTTGTGTTAAAAAATCCAAACATATTTTATGTTTCAGTCGAGCTATTAATCAGGTTTTATCCATTCAGAAGTAATTCTTAACGATTTTGTGTGACCTTTCTAATGAAACCATTAAAAACTAGTAATGCTTACATGATTTAGAAACCACTGATAACTTTATGTTCTAATTTCAGAACAAACCAAGAAAATAAAAGGAAACTTTGTAGTTTTCGAAGAATGGAAGTGCACCCAACAGAGTATAACATTTCTTTGTACGGCTGTAATGCTGTGAGAATATCGATCAGTCGTCAAAATGTAACTTCGCGAGCCTTGGAACCAATCGCCTTGTTCGTTCCGGCTTTCTGAGGCAATATTGGATTTCAAATGACCCATCCATCTCATGTCATTTCGGCATACAGATGGATTGTTTTAGGTTTGATCGATTGGGTAAGGTCAAGTGTATTTTTGAGTACAAAATATATTTTAGGTAAATAAATCATCTTTTGCAGTACTTTAGAAATGAAACAATATATTTTAGTTGTAAGAGATTTAAACATAAAAAAACAACAAAAAACTATAACATAATAAACCAATAACATATTCTGGATAAGTTAGGAAGAAACTGTCATATTTTATTGGATCAATAAGTATTGGATATTTTCTATAACTGGTCGAATGTGTTTTAAAATTATAGCAAAAAATGAATACCAACATGCTAATATCCACTTAGAAGAACATATCTCAGTTTAAAACCCTGAAACTTGTAACAGTTAAAATGAATGCCAACATGCTAATATCCACTTGGAAGAACATATCTCAGTTTAAAACCTGAAACTTGTAACAGTTAAAATGAATACCAACATGCTAATATCCACTTAGAAGAACATATCTCAGTTTAAAACCTGAAACTTGTAACAGTTAAAATGAATACCAACATGCTAATATCCACTTGGAAGAACACATCTCAGTTTAAAACCTGAAACTTGTAACAGTTACCTATAACTTAGCGAGAATTCAATTGTATTGTGTTTCGATGAAAATGTGTTTAATGTTTGATGTGTTTAAATGAAACGTCGTTAAGATCTTAAGAAAGATAAAAAGACAATATTTTACTGTATTATACAAATAGATATTCTGTTTTTCTAGTTTGATTAAGAGATTATCACGTATTTTTAGCCCTTTTCGGAAACTAAAGAAAAACCTGGGAATCTAAATTTAAAATGAGTTAAAATGTAAAAAGTACAAAAATTTATAAAAATATATATCAACAATTTAATTACAAAATAATTTCCTTAAAGGTATTGCATCTTAATAAAAACACTGAAAATAATGCACTATTTAAGTTTCAAGTAAAACGTTTACCAGTCTTCTTATGGTAAAACATTTGGCATAAATTGCACTGAAAATAATGCACTATTTAAGTTTCAGCACTATTTAAATTTCAAGTAAAACGTATACCAGTCTTCTTATGGTAAAACATTTGGCATAAATTGCACTGAAAATAATGCACTATTTAAGTTTCAGCACTATTTAAATTTCAAGTAAAACGTATACCAGTCTTCTTATGGTAAAACATTTGGCATAAATTGCACTGAAAATAATGCACTATTTAAGTTTCAGCACTATTTAAATTTCAAGTAAAACGTTTACCAGTCTTCTTATGGTAAAACATCTGGCATAAATTGTTTACTATCGTGTCTGTTTAAAAAACCTAACACTCATGAGCTATTAGTAGCATGCTTTCGAATGTCAACAGACACAGAAAACATCTGTTTATTCATGACGTCATAAAATAGTTAAAATATTTGAATTGTCATCGGTTCTTAGTTTTTGTAACCAAACTTTACTGTTACAGTAACACATAAAGACATGAAATGATAGAGAGAGAAGTAAAACATTTTACTTGGAAATAAACAGGCATATGACGATTTTGTTATAAGGTTATTTGTTTTTTATTTAGTCCCGAGGCTGCTTACGACCATTGGGGCACCTTATATGCTAATGCATCATCTGTAATTCTGGGCAGATTTACCTGGTGGCGCCATCACCTCCTCTACAGGTAGCTGTCCCTAATTTAGCAATGAAAGACTAGAGGGAATGCAGCTAGCTAACACTAATGACCGCCAACTACTTTTTACTAACGAATAGTGGGATAGACCGTCACGTTATAATGCCTCCATGGCTAAAAGGCGAGCATGTTCGGTGACGGTGATTCGAACCTGCGACCCGCAAATTGCGATTCGAGCGCTATAACCAATAGACCATGCCAGGCCTCATTATAGGGTCACAACTGAAAATACACATATACATACTTGGCGCTGTTTATGCTTAATAATCCTTCTGTTTCTTTCTTTTGTTGTGAAGCATAAAGCTACATCATGGACTGCCTGTGCTATATCCACGTGGGTATCAAAATCCGACTTTTAGTATTATAACCCAATAGACTTACCGATGAGCCACCGGGAGAGGGGAGTGCAGGAAATATTTAACTGAACTGAACATATTTTTGTGTTTATAGTGCTTGCTTTCCACAGTTTTTAAGTATTTGTTTTTAAGAATAATACCCTTTTTTATGCACACTGGCGATTAGAAATGGATTTTATCGTATCGCTAAAATAACGTAAGAGAGGGATTACTTGTGATGGTGGAATAATCTATTCGAAATAATGAAATATTCGAAGATTATTCTAGTTTTTATACCATAATCAAGGTCATTGTGTCGAAAAACTTTGAAAAGTTCGTTCTGAAGACGACCAAATCTTGAATTTTGTCCATTCTAGTAAATGTATACATATAAAAGTATAATGTTGATGTATATGAATATAGGAAGCTCTGGTAAGGTGGAAATATATGATGTTTTCATGCTCATTATATATGTATATGGTGTTTTCTTAAGATTATATATCAAAAACACAATAAGAAGAAAAATAAATAAAAACCAACAATTCCTGGGTTATAAGAAGAGTTCAAGATATAAAACAAAACAATTATCAGACAAATTACACAGGCCTGCGAATTTAAACTTCATAAAAGTTGTTTTGGTTTTAATAACGGTTTTCAAAAAGCAGATTTCAAAAATAATATTCATCTTTTTCTATCACGTGAGTATTTTTTACCGATCGGGAAGTAAAAAAACTATTACTTAGATGAAGTTATTATTTCGTTTACCACAGTGAACACTTTTTATCATGATATTTGTTATATTTGGGTTCTAGAACGCTCGATAAGATTCTCACGTCGCGATTGGTCTAGAGAAATCTATAGCCAGTGGTTGTCAACATTTTTAGCATAAGAAAATGTGACCCGATTTCAATGAAAATGATTCACTTATATAAAAGTACATATGACGTTTTGTGAAAAATATGTACGTGATGGCGAAAAATGGATATCATTTTCGGATTCAACGTACAGGGATTACTGTAGAACATGTAAAAATTTCAAGACAATAAAACCATCGCAGGCTTGTGTTAGTGTTAGTTTTTTGTGAGGATGGGTGTAATAAAGTTTTTTTATCTTACATTTCTTCCGAGGTGAGAAGTATGAGGTGGATTTTTATTGGAAGTGATACATAATTGAAGTGTGAATTCACGTTTCATAACTATACGAATCTTCTTGTTTATCCACCCTATTACTTCTTAAACCACATTGGTGCACATAGACTCTACAAAATCAATCTGTAATTTCAAGAATTTGCCATTAAAATGCTAAGTATATGCAAATTTCTAAAATCGATAACAAAAAAGCTAATAATTTTACTAAGCTACTCCTTAAAATTAAGTTCAAATTTCCCCCAAAATCCAGTTGCATATTCTAAAGTACGTCTACAATTTACAAGTATTCACCAGTGGTAACTAAATTGTACGGATGTTATTAATTATGCGCAGTTGTAATATTAATTTAGACATTATTTGAAACTATCAGATTCAGTGAAGAGTTCACTAAAAAGTAACGTTAATGAAAAATAAAGTATAGTTAATGGGCAACGAAAAGTTTCGGAAACATTTTTATTATGTTCGTGAAATTTGATATTCAGACTTTATTGTTGAACATAAACTTAAAAGAAATGTTTTCTAGAAAATGAGACCCATAGATGAATACAAAGAGTAAAGAGATAATAACAATGACATCAGAGAAAACCCAAACAGGAATACCGCACTGATGCCTTAAAAGCAGACCTCTACATTATATTCTTTTATTCTTCTAGATTTGCAGTGCATTAGCACTAAACAAAATTCTTGTTACTTGAAATACAGATGCTGCCCCTCCCTTTCTCTGAATCTGAAGTGCATCTTCGCGATGTCCATTAAAAGTTCCATAGTAACAGCTGAAAGCTCAGGCCTGAAACATAGCTCGATTCCATATTGATTCTGGAACGTGTTCACGAATCCGTTACTCGAAAAGTTTTCAATTTGAACAGAATTGAAAGAACTTCGCACTTTAAAAAATGTAATTATCGTGAATCAATAGCTTTAACAAATTAAGAACTTGATCAATGATATTATTCCATTGACTCATTCGTGTAGTTTGTAATACATGTAAGCCTAAGGGCTACATTGAGTACTCTCTATATGAGAATTGAGAAAGTATAAGAAAAAAATCCATTTGAGTATAAAATTTCTCTTGAGATTATTGTTATATATAGTCTTTATCAGGTTTACATTGAACTAATTAAAGGTAAAAATTGAAACTTGTAATTTGAATTTTTTCTACTTAAATGTTAGAGAATGGGTGCAATTTTTAACATAGAAATGACAGTTGAAAAAAAAGAAGAAAAAAAAAAGAGAAATAAAATACAGAATTATTCTATAGCTTCCAGTCTGGTCCTATAACATTTTATTAGTGTTATTTGATGACTGCATCTCCTTATCAGATGTTCTGTAAATGGTCATTTAAAACAACGACAGTAAAATATTCAAAACGAAACGTTCTTGTAGTCGTATTAAATCAACTAATCAAATTATATTGTTGATGACAGGAATATTATTTTATGGAAAGTCACACAACTTGTGTTAAGTACAATCATATATTTATTTTTAGGCTAACAAAAATCTGTATGATAACGTCGATAATATTATATAAGTTTCAAGAAACTGCATTCATGTCCCAAAACAATTATCATTTAAAAGTCTCGTAACAGAAAGAGAACAAAAGTGTACTGGAAGGTATTTAACTTCTGGGATAATATTTAAATCAAATAAGAACACTTTTTATCAGGAGATTTAAAAACAACAGTAACAGTTTAGAATTAAATTTTTCAGTGCAGTCTAAAAAATCGTATTCCTGTTCTTCCAGATTTTAGAAAAAAATTTCTTGTCGACTAGTTGAGATGATAATCTTAAAACCATCGGTTGATTTTTTACTACAGCTAGGTAATAGTGCCATTCAGAAAGTTTAATCAGATTTCCACTTTAAGAGAACTTAAATATATCTTCCTACCTATGATGAAACCATACTAATACATGAGAGATTCTGTAATACTTTTGTCATGGGATGATCTAATATGAATAAAAATAATAATTTCTGAAACTTAATCTAAGGATATTACCTAGGTAATGTAGAGAAATATAAGAATATAGGTATATATAGCATTATGGAATGCTATATCTGCGAACTTACAACTCTAGAAACCGGGTTTCGATACCCTTTTTGGGTAGAGCACAGATAGCCCGTTGTGTAGCTATGTGCTTAACTTCAAACAAACAAATATTATGGCGTTTTTAAACCCCTAACTTGGCTGAAGTCTTATCACGATGTAACTTGTTTGATCATGGGTGATTTTAATCGCTGTAAAGAGCCCTTAGCTGTAACGATCAACACATTTAGGAACGTTCGGTTAGTAAACAAAAATACTAAAGATTCGAATATAACATGGGTTAACAATTAAATAAATAAATAAAATGTAAACGGATTAACTGTTATGCTTATTAATCATTCTTGCACGTCCCATGTTGTTGTATTCGTTATTCAATTATTAACTGTTGCACAGTTTTCCGTCCCATGTTGTTGTATTCGTTATCCAATTATGAACTGTTGCACAGTTTTTCCGTTCCATGTTGTTGTATTCGTTATCCAATTATGAACTGTTGCACAGTTTTTCTTATTTACTTCAACATATGAAACTAATCATTATCTCAAAAATAATCTGTTTCTTAGAAAAACAAAAACACTAAAATCGTAACCTAATTGGTTATTTTTAAAATCATGTGGCTGTCGATGGCTTGACTCGACCAATGGAATGTTAAAGTTATATTTCTGAGAAGATAAGTAGGTTTTCTCCATGGTTATCGATTAGATAAAACTGCAGCTAAATTTACGTGCGCAATCGGTTCAGTTTTAAATGCAAAATACTGACGAAAACTATAAGCAAGAAGTCGGATATAATGTCTGAATGAACTTCCAAGATGATACCTTTGCGGAAGCTGAACCAAACATACTCGCAGTCGGGTGGCTTCACCCTCGCGGTAGTAGGACTTCCATCACCGCTATACGGTAATGTGCTTAGTAATCAGATAAGTAGAACTAGGTTAAAAACAAGATCCCTTCGTGTTAGAACTGATGAAGTGTTATGAGTTTTCTTCCACATAAGCTTGCACGCGCACATAAGTTACCAAGGTTACTTATCCTTTTTATCTGCTTGTCTTCTGTTGTATTGTCTTCCCTGAAACCCATTACTCAAGAATAAATGCCTTCACATTCTATTACTGGATTGTTCTGCTTATAAGGTAGAAGACAGAATTAGTCGCTATTACCGTTTCGCTTTATTAACATTATTTCCTAAGTAAACTTCTTCTCCAGTATTCAAGCCGAAATAAATCTGGCATTCCTACTAAAACGTCAATTCAGGCAGCCAGTACTTGTGTTACAAATACACAGAGAAATATGTTGAAACTTTCACTGCTATACAACCTGTCCTTTTGCCAGAAGGACGTCCGTACCATTGTTACATTTGGTTTTAAAGTCTGTCCTTTCATAACAAAAACACTTCAATAACTGTTGGACATTACGTTATCATACAATATGGTGTGTCATTAGAACTAATTTGACAAACTGTTGGATATTATGTCGTCATATAAAATGTTAGTTCGATTTAGATATATCCACACAACTGTTGGAAATTATGTTGTCATACAACACGTTATGTCATTATAATTAATTAAACAAACCTTTGGTTATTATGTTGTCATACAATACTGTGTATCGTTAAAGTTAATTAGAGAAACTGTTGGATATAACCTTGTCATATAATACGGTGTGTTGTTAGAGTTAATTAGACAAACTGTTGGATATTACGTTGTCATACAACACAATGTGTCGTTTGAGTTAATTAGACAAACTATTGATCTATGCGCATATTGACAGTAATGTTGTTTCACATCCAGTTCTTTTTCTATAAGACACAAGGTAGCTTTTACACATTTATAGTTTTTTTTTTCAAAATTTAATACAACATTATGTAATACGTATTTTTGAGAATATAAAAACCACTCAGCGGTAAATAAGGAGGCTTATCACACTAAAAACCGGGTTTCGATACCCGCGGTGGGCAAAGTACAGAAAGCAATTTTGTGTAGCTTTGTGCTTAATAACAGAACAAGAAAACAAACAAAGAGGAGAATATAAAAGATAGATAAAGTACAATGGTAGAGTTTCAGCAGTAAGATGAATTAGAAACTTCTTGGCAATCTAACTAAGAGTTTTCCATCTACAGAAAAAAACTTAATTATGGATTTAGTTTTACAACAATACAATGTGAAAGTTAATTTTCCATCAAGATTTGAAACTTTTCCTAAGTTATTTCTAGATTGGTGAAGTGACAAGGTTTAGGAAATATTTCTTATGCCATGTGAATTAATACTATGTACTGATTGGTATTTTAAGTTCAAACGTTTGTTTATTCTTTTCCACACAATCCTTGTGAATATATGTACTTATTTGTGTTTTAATTTTTATTTTTTTTTTCTACCCTGGCTCTAGAAGTTTAGAGTGTTCATTGAACAATTAAATTAAATTAGTTTTCCTGTTACGTTACTTGTCACGTTAGGAAATAAATTACTTGAAACCGAATTACATGTAAGAAAGGAAGAAGAACAATGCAACTGAAAGATTTCGTTGAAATTAAATGACATATTTTCATTCCTGGCGTTCCACAATTCGTGTGTTTTAGTCATCTGAGAAACAATTTTTCTAATGAATGGCAAGAAAGCTGAAAACTTCTAAAAGAAACTACT